>NW_022631106.1:6558572-6563184 GCF_010015895.1 Lontra canadensis | reverse complement strand
GGTCCACCGTTGCCGTGTAGGACTTTCTAGGGTGGATAAAACCTCAGGAGTGCAGTTTTGGTGCGCTAGGCATCTTCACCCTTCTTTAAAAAGAAAAAGAAAAACAAAAAGGAAACACCACCACAGTATAAACGAGATCTCATGATCGCCTCCTTTTTCTCTTCCGGTTTTGTTTGTTATATATATGTATATAAAACAGTCTCGGTATTTATTATGCTTTTTGTTTTGTTGTGCCCCTCCTTCCCTGGACTTCAGAAACGTCTCCTTGGTCTGTCTCTCTCTCGCTCTTTTGCCTCCAAGGGCCGGCATGTTTGTCTTTGGGCGGAGGAGAGGGCGGCGGACCCGCCCGGGCCCGGTGCTGCCCCAGTGCGGGGTTGGCGCTGCGGCGGCGGCGGCGGCGGCAGCGGCGGCGGCGGCGGCGGTGGCGGCGGCGGCGGCGGCGGGAATTGGTGGCGGTGCTGACAGCGGCTGCGGAGGCGGCGGCGACGGCGGCGGCCCTCTTTGCGCTGCGCCCCTGGCCTTCACTGCACGCTCGTCTGCAGTCCGTGGTGCGGCGGCGGCGTGTCGGCGCTCACGGTGCCCACCTGCGAGTAGACGTCGTCCGGCGTCTGCTGTTGAATCCCGGGTGGCGTCATGCGCTTCTCCTTTTGGCGCCGGTTGCAGAACCAGACCCGCACCACCTCTTTCTCGAGCTGCAGGCTGTCGGCCAGGTTGGTGATCTCCTGCGCGGAGGGCTTGGGGCACTTGAGGAAGTGGCTCTCGAGCGCGCCCTTGACGCTCACCTCAATGGAGGTCCGCTTCTTGCGCTTGCGGCCCTGCGCCGCGATCTTGTCGATGCTCGTGGGGCTGCCGGTGCTCGAGTCCGCCTCCTCTAGCCACTTGTTCAGCAGCGGCTTGAGCTTGCACATGTTCTTGAAGCTCAGCTGCAGGGCCTCGAAGCGGCAGATGGTGGTCTGCGAGAACACGTTGCCATACAGCGTGCCCAGCGCCAGCCCCACGTCGGCCTGCGTGAAGCCGAGTTTGATGCGTCGCTGCTTAAACTGCTTGGCGAACTGCTCCAGGTCGTCCGAGGTCGGCGTGTCCTCGTCCGAGTGCGGGTCGTGGCTGTTGAGTCCGGGCCCCGCGCCGCCGCCGCCATGGTGCGGAGGCCCCTGCGCGTGGTGCGGGTGAGGCGGGTGAGGGTGCGCGTGGTGGTGGTGGTGGTGGTGGTGCTCGGCCAGCTCGGGTGTGTCCCCGCGCACCAGCCCCGGGTGCACCAGGCTCTGGGCGCCGCCGCCCGCGCCGCCGCCGCCGCCACCTGGACCCGGGGGCGCGCTCAGCATGCCGTTCACCGTGAAGCCCCCGGGCTGCGAGTAGAGCAGACTCTGAGGCGGCGGCTGCTGGCCTCCGGCCATGGACGGGAGGTGTGCGGCTGCAGCGGCGGCGGCGGCGGCTGCGGCTGCGGCGGCGGCGGCCCCCCAGCCCCCCGGGTGGCCCTGGTGCGGGGGCGGCGGCGGGGGCCCGAGGTGCGGCGGCCCGCGGTGGTGCAGCGCGGTGCCCGCGTGCAGGTCGTCGCGTCCGGAGCCGCCCTTCACGTCGGGGCCCTGCGGCGGCGGCGGCGGCGGCGGCTGCGGCGGCTGCTGGGGGCTGCCGGCCATGCCCACGGCGCTGCCGGACCACGGCGAGCTCGCCTCCACGGCGGCAGCGGCGGCGGCGGCGGCGGCGGCGGCGGCGTGGGGCAGGGCTGTGACCCACTGGTGCGCGTGGCTTAGCATATGGCCGCCGTTGCTGGCGGCCATGGCCCCCTGCATGAAGTCGCTCTGGACCATCTTGACGGAGGACGGGTCCCCTCGGTAGGCGCCCGAGGTCACGGCGGCGCTACCGGGCTGCATGCCGCCCGCGCCGCCTCCAGCGCCGCCGCCGCCACCCCCGCCGCCGCCACCCCCGCCGCCGCCGGCTCCCGCCGCGTCCGAGTGTACAATGGAGCCGGCCGCCAGCAGGCTGTTCCCCGGCAGGTAGGGGTTAGAAGCCGCCGTGGCCATGCCGCTCCGCTCCCGCCACCCCACCGCCGCCACCACCGCCGCCGCCGCAGCAGCAGCAGCCGCGGCCGCCGCCGCCGCCGCCGCCGCGCCCCCCCGCCTCCCGCCTCCTCCCCCCGCTCCTCCCCCGCCCCCGCCCGGGGCCCGGGCCGGCCCCGCCGCCTTCGCCGCCGCCTCCTCCTCCGCCGCCTCCGCCCCCGCCGCCGCCGCCGCCGCGGCCGCCGGCTGCAGCTGCAAGGCCGCTCGGCAGGGCGCGGGGGTCGCCGGCCGGCCTTGGTCAGCAGCAGCAGCAGCAGCAGCAGCAGGAGCAGCGCTCTGGGAAGGGGGGCTCGCTTCTCGGGGCGCGCTCCGTGGCCGCCCCCTTCAGGGGGGGTCGTGGCCGCCCCCCAGCCCCGGCGCGTTCCGCTCGCTCCAGCGGGGCTCACCGGGAGGGGCGCGGGCCTGCGCTCCGGGCTCTTTGGCGGGGCGCGCCGGCTCCGGCTCCGGCTCCTCCTGCTGTCCTCAGGCGAGTGAGGACTCTGCCTGGGCGCGGGGCTCAGTCCACCTGCTAAGTGAAGATTTCACGGGAGACAACAAAGAAAGCAGCCGTTCCTTTCTTCCTTAACCAAATTATGGATGACCAGCAACCGGACTGCTCCTTCCCCTCGCCCGCTCTCTTCTCTCCTCCTCAGGAACACATTTCACTCGGTTTCCTTTCGAGTAGTAAAACTTTTTTTTTTCGTCCTTGAAGGCGTGGTGATGCTGGCTGCTCGCGTGTGCGGAGAGGAGAGGCTGGCTCCTGCTCTCCTCCTCTGGTCCTTTCGTTTCAAGTTTTGTTCTGTCCTAGGAAAACTTCTTGCGATGGTGCATTTCTCTGAAGTTGCTATTGCCGGAGCTCTTGGTTGCCTCTGAAACAAGAGTCCTTTTTCATTCTCCTCGCAACAGTCACAGTCTGATGCGACATCTTTCCTTTTGGGCAGAAATTAGGAAACAAATATAACAAGGAAAAAATTGAACAGGAGAAAAATGAGGTCGAATGGCTCTGTTACCTTGTTGCTGACGGTTGGGGCTGGTGTTTTATTTTTTTCCCAGCAGTTGTCTGGAGGAGGAGGAGGAAGAAGAGTGCATTGGTGGAGGTGGAGGTGTGTGTGTGCATATAGGGGATCCTTGATACACAACCAACTCCAGTGGGCACGTTGCACGGCTCGTAGAGTGCACCGACGGCGCTGGCGCTGGCCGAGCCGAAGCGGAGTTGCAGCGGGAGCTCGCTCTGCGCCCTCGTTCGCGCTCTCTCTCCCTCTCTCACTTTCCCTCTCCCTCCCTCTCTCTCTCTCACTCCCTCTCCCTCTCTCGCCCGCCCGCTCTCGCTAGGATCTGACAGTTCGCTCTCTGTCCCTCCCTCTCAGAGCAGGGACTGTCGAATGTTTACCCTCCGCCGCGAGCGCGCACCCACCACCACACTTTCCCAAATACAAGGAAGTCGAGCACCAGGGCCCCCGCTGATTGGCTACCCGCTGGGTGATTGGCAGGCCCAGAATGACTGGCTCAGGACGCGCGGCCCCCCTTCCGGCCGTTCCGATTGGTTGCTTTTTAATTTAGGCAGAGCGTCGTAGAAGCTGGAAATCTGTCCTCCCCCCCCCCCCCCCCCAGCCTCCCTCCCCCTGGCCACTTTCTCCTCTCCGCCCCTCCCCCTCCACCCCCTCCGCCACATCTTAACTCTTAGTGTCCGGCCGAGAGGTTGGCGTTCTCTCCGCGGCTCGGGGCGTTCGCTACCAGTCTGGGAAGGGGGATAAAAGGGGAGAGAAAAGGGAGGGAGGGATGGGAGAAAGGAGGTGGCGGGGAGGGGGGGAGAGTTAGAATCAGAAGGAAAATGAAGAGGGGGAAAAATCATGAAAAATAGCAACCTACCCACTTCACCTAGTACTGCGTTGTGTAGCCGCCCTCCCCGCCCCCACTCCCATCCCAGAGATTTGTAAAGCGCGCGGCATGGATGCACCATTCACGCTAATACCTATAGGCAGATGTATCCCCAGTGGTTTCAAAGTTTCCTTTTTCCTTCACCAGCCGGCCCCCATCTCTGTCTCGGCGGGGGTGGAAAGGGAGAGCTCGCATCGCCAAGGGCTCGGGTCGTGGCCACGCTCCTTGGAAATCCGCCACCGCAACTTTCCGCAGCCGCTTTGCGCCGGCGGCGTCCCCCTTTGTTTAAGTTCTCGGATGCCATCATCTGGGAAACCTGCAGCCCAGGACCAGCGCGGTGCCCGCGCGTGCGAGACGGACCGCTCGCTGCCGCGGCTCGCTCTCTCCCCCACCCCCTCTCTGCCTCTGCGCTCTCCCTCCCTTCTTCCCTCCCCCCTCCTCTGGGATTCAAGCAAGTAGCGAGCGTGTCCTTGTGTGTTTGGAGGGTGCCGGTCAGCAGAGCCCTGCGATGTATTTGAAAAGCAATCAGCTCGACCTTTCCCCATAGATCCATCGTAAGTGTATTCCACCCCAAAGGCTCCGGGGATTCCCACTGCAGCGGGAGCCGGCCTAAAGAGCCAGGATCCACTAGCCGCGCCCTCCACCGCTTACATTGTGCGTGTGTGTGCATATGTATGTGTGTGTGTGTGTGTGTGTGT
>NW_022631106.1:6436628-6558562 GCF_010015895.1 Lontra canadensis | reverse complement strand
GGGGGGGTGGGGGAGGAGAGTGCTATTAATTTTAATTGTTGGTTGTGAGGGAGAGCCCTAGAAAAAAATGATTATAAAGAACGCAGTATTATACATATTTTTTGTTTTGGTCCCCCCCCCTCCCAGAGAATCAGGACCAGAGGGGAAGTTACCCCCTTTCTGTAGCCAGGGATGATGTGGTGACCCATGTGTGCTTGTCTGGGATTGTGGTGGGGGGATTCCTGCTGGGAGCAGGGGGATGGGGGGGGGCTTGGCAAAGGGAGGGCAGAGAGCTGCAGTGGAAGGAAGCAGGGGAGGAAGAGGAGGCAGGAAGTCAGTGCACCCCTGGTTAATGGCGAGTCTGAGAAGCAGTCTCAGTTACTGCCTCCCAGCTCGGTAGTGAAAGTCCATCAGAAAAGGGTGATCAATCAAAACTAACCAGGACATCCTCCACTTTATTCCCAAAGGAAGCGGGAGCTTTATTATCAAAAACCAGATTTTACTTTGTTTTCCATTTTGACAGCCGGCTTTGGCCCTCCCCCCCTTGCCACTGTCCCTGGGTTTTGTATAAATCGAGGGGGAAGTTACTGGCGAGGTGCAGTTAATTAGATAAATATGGCTGGAGGAAAGAGCTAGGCCAAGGCCAAGCCTGTGTGGGCACCTTACCTTGGTGAAATAGGCTGGAGAGGATTGTAAAAGCTTCTTGGTTTTGTTCTTTTTTAAAGGAAGCCGAGTCTGATGTGATGAAGGGGGTAGATTCAAATGGCTGGAATTGTATTGCACGTTTGCTTCTGGAACACCTTACAATTTAAAATTTGTAATTTCTTTGGAAACAGTTGATGCCAAATCAGTGAAATGGTTTGTAAGGAGGGAGGAAGCGGTTTCAGTTGGGGAGGGGGTGGTAAGAATCACCAGTTTTCCGCTCCTTGTTTACGTGCTTGGCAGCGTTGCTTTTACTGGGGTTAACTCTCTGTGCTCCATTGGACCAGATGCCATATAGAGCTGCTCCCTGAAGATCATTTGTTTCCTTGATGGGGAACATTTCTGAGCAGAGCATATTGGTTGCCATAGAGAAAGAAATAAAAGGAAGAACACTAGTCACATTAAGCTATATGTTTGTGCACTGGGCTTTAGATAAAAGGACCTCGGTTCAGCCAAAGAGAAGAAGCCAAACTAGAGATTTCTAGCGCCACTAAAACTAGCTTTATTTTGTTTTGGACTTTTACAGTTGAAACATATAAGCTAATTTTATTGGTTGTTGTTAATTTTATATGACACGGTTTACTGAACAAAATAAACTTTGGAAGTGCTCGGGAGTCGCACTGTTGACTTGTCAGCAGGGGGCGCACTGACTCGCCTTAGCAGGTACTGAGTAAAATGTAGCTGTTTCAAAAGCAAATCTGCTCCTCCAAACTTGCCAAAGGAACAAACACCCTTACCTCTCTATGCATATTCACAATGAGGAGTGGATTCATTACATAACGCAGGGTTTTAAATGTGAGGACCGTGACCTCTCTGTCTCCCACCCATCCCTGTCCGTGAAATGGCCCTGAAGGAAATACAGTTCAAAAAAACCCACAGAGAAACAAAAAAAGCGTTTGTCCATTCCTCTCAGTGAAGTGTATATAGGACGGGGAAACAGAATTGGGCTATGGAAGCAAAAACATTTAAAAAATTATCAAGGGCACAGAATAAGTTACTTATCGTTTCAGTTTCTATTTTTGGGGAAGCAGTCAAGAGAGCAAAAATGCGTTCTCAGGTATTATCCGTTAAATACTAAATGTTCTTCAACTTGATACATGCTTTGACTTCTAAATAGAACTCAGGCTCTTGGAGATTTAGTCAAGGCTTCCAGGATCCCTTTTACTCCATTTGATACTTAATGGTTACTTCAATTCTGGCTACTTCCTATAGCTGTAGAAGATTTGGGGTTTACCCTGGAAAGCCTTGTTAGGGAAAATAAAATACAAAATAGCCACCCGTGAGAGGGAACTGTGGGCTTGAAACTTTTTAGGACAATATTACTTAACACAGTTGAAGAAAAGTTTTAATAGAGCACAAGCTTCCCGCCTCAGGGATTTTTAGGTATGGCCAATGACGACTGAACTTTATTGAGCAAAGGATGAAAAAAAAATGTGCGGAAAACTTCCTAAAATAGTAAAGGGCAAATCCTGACTGGTTCTGAAGAATTAGTCAGTTTGTCACTAACAATTTTCCCAAGGAGATTTAGAGACTATGACTAAGGAAGGGAAGCTATGAGTGACTGGAAGTGAGAAGCTGGCTTCCACGGTTCAGTGGTTCAACGCACCTGTGAATGTGTCACAGAGCCTGTTAGGAAGGGGGCACGTTTTGTGAGCTCTAATGTCCCTCTGGAAGAGGGGAAAAGACACTTTATTCTTCCAAACTCAACTCCAAATCAACCTGGTTCCAGCCAGGAGAAGTATTTCTTTGAAACTGACTTGAAAAAGTCAAGGTTTGGATTTATAAATGGCATTCAATTCCAGGAGAGTTGAGAGATTATGAGACTCATGTGAGCAAAGCAGATAGTCTGAGCAACATTTTAATTCCAAATTTTCGAACGGGAGCTCTCACATTTAGTCAGGAAATGTACTGTCAGGTTTGTGCTAATAAAACAAGGTGGAAATTTGAAGAAACTGTGTAATCTGGGTCCAAACATTGCTTTTTCTTCAGCTCTCCGGACTTTTTCAGACAAAAGACTTCTGGGGGAGATTCATGTGAACTGGACAAATGCCTCTAAGCTCTAGTTTACTTTGTGCGTCCAGGGTTGCTAAAGGCATTTAAAAATTATTAAGGAGAAAGGAAACTTTTTTTATTTAGCAAGACAGTTTGGGAGAAAAGAAGCAATAATTGTACATATTTAGAGAATGAATTTTTTTGGTTTTATATGATCTGTGATTATAACTATGTTGGCTGCTACTTACTTTCCTTTCTTGCAAAGGTACTTAAAGACACACACACACATACACACATACCACACAAACGAAAAATGCTCGCTCCTTATGATATCTATAGTCTCAGATTACCTAAAGTAAAAGAAACAGAAAATAATAATTCTGGGTAAAGCAACAAGTTAATTTGAGAACTGACATATTATAGAAATCGTGTTAGGATTCTATAATGATTTGGAGGTGGCAACGATCAAGCTGAGTATGAATTAAGATCCCAAGTGCTGGGCAAAACTATAGGCTTTTAATCGTTGGGGATGGTGAAATTGCTTTTGCCAAAGGAGAGAATAAAGAAAATTACCTGGGTCAAACGTACAAAACACAAAATGGGTATTTACTCTTTTGTTTCCATTTGAGAATGGTAAGGTGCTCTGATACTTGTAGAAGCACATTTGCCATTATCATTTACAAATTAAAATGTTAAACATATTCATAACCCATACTGTGTGTCATATACAAAGGAAAGGGCTCTTCAACAGCAGCTTTTGGGTGGAAATGAGTATTTGTCATCTTGGCAGTGGATGAGTTGTTTCTTGGTCTTGCTAAGTTTTTATTTATTTATTTATTTATTTATTTTTGAAGCCTGAGGATAGCCCCCCCCTTCCCAGCCCAGTTCTTTGTATCACTTTTATCTGAAGATCTGTAGGAAAGGAGCAAACACTTAGTTTTTGTTTTTGTTTTTTTTCCCTTTTAAGATGGGTTTGGAGGAGCAATTGTAAATTCAGACACTATAAATTCTCACCCTAAATAGTAAGAAGCTTTACTTCTGATGCTCGTAGGACTGCTTTAAACTACAGGCCATTTCAGACTGTGGAATCTAAATGAAAAAGGCATGTTAAGTTGGTTATAGAGTGCATGCTTTTAAAACAACCCATTTCCAAGTGTTTGCCCGCTCTAGCTGCGTGTATGCACCTAGCAAGTCTGGTAATGAAAACTACCAATCGCTAGGGAAGCCATAGCTGACACAACGTGGTGATGGACTATTCTTGCCTGCCCCTCTCACCTCCCCACTCCCTCACCCCCACCCCCCCAACACAATGGTCTTCTTCGAATTTAAATTCACAGAGCTAGGTAACATAGAACCCAGCTGATTGACCAGGGTGATGATGATGATTTATTAACCAATACATGTGGGTATATCCTACGTAGGAAAATATTCCAAGGTCAACTTGGGGGGGGGGATGCGCGCGCGCGCACGCGCGCGTGCCCACAAACGCGTATGAATTTTTGTGTCTGTTTTTTTAAAAACAAAACCTAGAAATATTAACTCAGTCTTGCCAGAGGGGTGGCTGGATTTTTGGAGCTTGTGGTTCTAACAGAACTGAACTCCCCTCTCCTTTGGAAACACTCCATCCAGACCGTTCCTGTACATTATACAGTGTCTCCTTTCTGGCTTGGAACTGAGTAGTTTTGTGATGGATTAAAATCATCGTGGCACATCAGAAAACAATTCTTGCACTTTGGTGTCTCTGTTTTTTATTATTAGATCTTTTGGCATTTGAACTCAGCTATTGTCTGAGGAGCTGGGCGCAGCTTACCAGACTGAAGACTGCTCTTTTGGACATTTTCCCCAATGTGGGAAAACGTGGCATCTCTTGGGTGAATGTGGAAGTTCCCACTTATGTCAGGCTACCTCCTTAGGCCCACCCTAGACCCGTCAGCCTCAGGGAGTCTTCAAGAAAGTGTGGTTATTTTGTTCACCTTTAAAATACAGTCCCAACTTTAAAATACATTACCCATGTTTATTGATACTTGATACTTCAACTACTACATGGTTTGCAGCAATATAATTTCAGCCCTATATTTGGAAAAGAGACTTCGGTAGTAGAACTAAGTGACTTTGCTCACTGTAGCTTCATGTACTGGGGTTTGTCCCAAGTTAAAAGTTAGGTATCCCCTATTTCTTTGAAGGCTCCTCTCCTCTCAAATTTTCTGTAGGGAGCCTGATTACTCAATAAAGCCCAAGGGAAGGATCCCAGGCTTACAGTGATGCTTGACAGAGGTCAAATCTTAATTTAGTATTATATCAGGGTGCAAAAATCCCCATAAGTCATGGCATGTATTGTCCAAAATGGCCTAGGCTGTTCCTTTTATTTTTTGTTCACGACACAAAAACAAGTAAAATTTGACTTGGACAAACACTGACTATTGAAGTATCATAAGTTCGAAAACACTACGATTTTCTTGCAGGGGTCTGATAGGTGATTCTTTGCCAGGGCTTTAAAGTCCAATTGGAACTTTCCCTAGAAACGAGGTTTGCCTTGAGGGACACCAGCGTTCCAGGGCTGCATTGCCTAGTGGAGCACCCCATTTGTGGCTGTCGGAAGCAACTTCTCCTGAATAGGTGGTGACTTGTGGGAGTCTCAGGGCCAAGCTCTTCTTCCTTGGACTGCATTTTATTTTTTTAGATTACAGTTTGTGTAATAAAATTAAGAGGATCCCATTACTCCCTTTCTCTCTAAACACTGCCCTTAAAGGTCTTTCAAACTCTCGTTTGAATGCCCACAGCAGCGTTCAGAAGTTAAATTAGCATTGCTTTTCTATGGAAAAGAAAAATGGAAAGAGATTTAAAAGAAAAAATAAAAAGGCCAAGGGAGAAGGAGAAAAGGTAAAAGGAGTAAGGTGGAGAAAAAGGGAGGGCGATTGGGGACCGAAAGGGACAAGAGAGAGGGAGATAGGGGTGCGGGACAGCGAAGAGGTGAAGGCCGAGTCACCCTAACAGGTCACTGGGTACACAGGAGCAAGAGGGAGCAGTCCAGGAAAAACAGGGTGCAAATCGCTCCCCACCTCCCAGGCCTCCTTCCCGCTCCGCCGCTGGAGCGCAGACTTGGAGCTCGGCGCCGCCCGCCCGCCTTTGTCACCGGCTCGGTGCGCGGCCGCGGGCTCCCGCGGTGGGCTTTGTTCTGGTGGAGCAGGGCAGGACCCCTTCGCACCGCCGCATCCCCGCCCTCCCCGAACTGGGGACAGTGGGGGTGGGGACGGGGCGTAAGGGAAGGGGACCGGAGGAGCAGCAGCGGGCGCCTCCGAGCCTGGGATTTCTTTCCTTCGCTCCTTTCCGTAATTGAGCTGTTGTTCTCCCTTCGGGAGGGGGCCAGGGCTGCGCGGGAGGAGGGAGAGAGGGAAAGGGGGCGCCCGTTCTCAACCCGAAGCAAGGGCAAGGTGCAGCTCTCCGTGCCTGCGTCCGCATATTTGTAGGGTATGCATGTATGCATGGATGGATGGAGACATGCATGTATGCATGAGGAGAACCATTGAATTTGGTCCCACGTTCTAGGTTTCTAGCCGAGGTTTTGGCAACTGCAGGGCACCTCAGGTCGGTGCTGGTTCTCTCCTAAGATCTGCTCTCGAGATGTTTGGGGGCCGCGGGTGGGCGCTGTGGACGCTCCCTGGGCCCGGGGACTGCCCACGGAGAGCGCACAGAACCCTGTGGCGGAGGCCTGTAGCGGGGGACAAAGAGGCAGACACTGGGAGCAATCAGAGGGCAGGCGCGCACATGCACCCACGCGCGCACCCCACCCAGAGTCCCTCCCCATGAGCCCCCGCGCCTGGATGCCCAGGGCTCTGCCTCTGGAAAGTTCGCTGCTTGCAGAGCTAGCTCCCTTCTCTCACCGTTGCATTTAGAAAACGGCGTTTGAACGTGTGTCACCCTCTCCCCATGCATCCCCAAAGGTGTGGGCAGATTGCAAGAGTTACTGCTCTGTTATTGTTTGTCAAACAGGCCCTTTCTCTTGGGAGAGGGGCGAGGGGCATGTGGCGGATCCCGGGCCAGGATTACATTAATCAAAGCATTATTTCCCCAGAGAAGTCGAGCACAAATGAGAGTAAATCCTAATAAAATTGGATCGCGGAGAAATGGTACGCTTTAAGTAATCTGTACTGCCAGATAAAATCTCATATTTATAAGATGTGGGTCTTTAAAAAAAAAAAATTCGCACACCTCTGGCCATGGCTTGGCTGCTGGGTCCCGATCAGGACGTGGGACAGTTACTATCCAAAGCTCAGCTGAACTTCTGGAATGAGAAAGGGACGTGGACCCCAGAGTTCGAGGTTTCACAAAGTCAGGTTTACTCCAAAGGCACTTTTGACCCTGGGCGCCCCTGTGGGGTGTGTGCAGAGTCCCTGGAACAGATCAAGCTCCCCCTCTGTGCCTGTGAGGACTTGAACTCTATACTTTGGGAGCGTGGCCCCTACTCTCCTCCTCCAACGATGCTGCAGGGTGGGCTAGTCCCCGGGGATGGGGGCGCAGAACCCCGCCGAGCGGAAAGGCAGACGCGGCCGCCGATTCCGGGTCTCCCCGTTCCCCCAGCCCAGGACCGGCCGCATTCACGCTCGGCCAGGGAAGGGGCGTGCATTTGAGGGTGACTGCTGGGGAAGCCGAAGGTGCAGCTCGCCGGCCGGACTTCTGGTACTTTCGGGTCGTCCCAGCCAGGAAGCAAGGCTCGAACTTTATCCGCCGTCGTCCCCCGAGTGGTAGGAAACTTTGCGACGTTTTGCGCGGCTGTGCGAGGAGAGAAAAGAAAGCCGCCTTTCTCCCCCCAACTCCAGAGCCAGGACTGAGTCAAGCTAAGCCAGCCAGCCAGGTGGCAAACACCCCCTGCCAGCTCGCGGCCTCCTGCAGCCGCGGAGACAGGCGAGCGGGCTGAGACGCCCCGCGGCCTCTCGTTGATGACCGGCGTGCAGTCACTGAGTCTGGTGCCGCGGGTGAGCCCCAGCCTCAGAACTCCGCCCGACCCTTACCGCGCGGCGCGGGGGAAACCCGCTTCTGTCCGGGTCCTCCGCCCCGCCCCTCCTCCGCGCGGGGAGGCTGGCTGCGGGGCCTCACCCCCCACCCCGCCCCCCGCGCCAGCGCCCCCGCCTCAGCGGGGCGCCAACTCGCGGCGCCCCCTGCAGGCCAGCGCCGGGAGGAGCCAGCGCGCCGCTCTCCTGGCCTCCTCGACCGCGTGGGCTTCCCGCGCTACCCACGGCCACGCCCCGCCCCCCTCCCCCGGCGCACGCGGCGCCACCGCCTCCTTCGAACGCCAGCTCCCGGCTGCGGGACGGGAGGAGGGAGCGAGGGCATGCAGGGAGGCGCGGGGAGGGAGGCGGCGGCGACACCCCATCCACGGCCTGCTCCCGCCCCCTCTCCGGTCCGCGCCGGGCAGCCCCCGCTCGTGCGGGCGGTCGCGCGCCTTGTCTCAGGCCCGCGGGCTCCGGAGCTCCGAGAGCCGCGCGGTGCGCTCGCGGGCGGCAGTGCCGGACCCGGGCTCCTCAGCAGTCCGGCGAGCGGAGCCGCTTGTAGCGGTGTGCGTGTGCGAGGGTGTGCGTGTGCGAGGGCGTGCGTGTGAGTGCGGTGCGCGCGCAGGGCAGGGCAGGAGGCGGTACGGGATGCTCCGGGGCAAGCGTAACCTTTGTAGCCTTGAGATCTAAATCTGCAATACCCCCCCCCAACACACACCCCATCTCTGCACGTGCGTCTCCTTCTTTTGCCTTCGTCGGGTCTGATTCCCAAAGAGATCCCTCTTGTGGTCCGGGGATATTCATGGACGCCCCGACTCACGTGAGCGAGGGTAAGACCGAAAGGGACAATGTTCTCTGAGAAATGCCACCGAGAGCATTTCCATCATCCAGCCTGCTCCGAGGACTTGATTTCACTCACCGGGAAGCCAGGGTTCAGGGGCTTGTGTATCTGCTTCCTCTCTTTCTTGGCCTTAAAAACTGCTTGGAGGTGGTTTTGATTTTTGGACGCTTAGGGAGGAGGTAGCAATCAATTGAAAAATCACTTTCTGGCTGTCTCTTTAGCTGACTAGTGCTCCTGTTCTGTGCCACTGTCCTCAGCCCCTTCCCAGTTTACTGGCTCCTTTCCAGTGATGGGCAATTTTTTTTGGGGGGGGGGCGTGAAGACACCCACACCTTTTCAGTTCTGAAATAATGACTCCCCTTTCCTCCAGTCTGTGATTTCCATAATTTCATACAAAACAGGGCTGTCAGTTATCTCTCATTAGAGAAGAGAAAAGCAGACTAGCAGAAGAAAACTTGGGCCAGATGCAATCCCTCCTTCTTAAAACATTAACCAGTCCCATCCAGATTGTTCAACTCTCAAAGGGAAGACAGGGCAGAGAGAATTCAGAAAAAGGCTCCATATTCTCTCCATTACTGAGAATATGAACCCAATTGCCAAACTATATTTTAATAGTGTGAGGCTCAGAGGACCCTAAAGAGAAACTTTATAAACACTTTGAGTTGTCCTCTTTTTGCCCTTCTGTTTGCATCTGAGGATTTTTAGTAATTTGGAGAAAACAGTGGCATGTATATATATTTTTTATTTCTTGGATTTATTAATATTAGGTGTTTTTCCTATTAGCCACAATTCTTTATAAGACCTCCTGTCCTGGAGAAAGGCTGTAAGTGAAATTTACAGATCCTCATCTCAAGAGACCTAACCAGCTAGCATCTTGATAGAATTTCAGTAATTCCTTGTCACAGGATAATTTATAGATGGTTACATTTTAATAAAGAACATTAATGGTGGATGTTAATGTTTAACGAGATGCGTTTTTGTTTTTGGAAAATCAGAATTTAGCTTTTCTTTGAATTATTAATCAGGCTGTTTGCCCATAGGCTTTCCTAAGAGAAGGGGAAGGTGCAGGGGAGGGTATCACTAATTTATTTAAAGCTTATGTTGACATACGATTATACAACTAGCCTTTTGGAAAACAGTAAATATCTAAACCATGTCTATAAACACCCACCTTTGGGACTGTGAGAAAAAGGAAAACCTAATTACTTCCATAGAAAACAGCACTCAGTTAACAGTTAACTAAAATATTGTTTGGCAACCCTTAGAAGCTCCTCCTCCTCCTTCAGTATAGTACCCTTTGGTAATATACACATATTTATACATGATGTAAATATACATATGCACATGGGTAGATGTTTATGTACATAACATAACAACATATATACATACCCCAACTGAATACATTTGCATATAACATGTCCATGTGTAATATAGCAAACTTCTACGATTAACAATACATTCTACAACATATAGTCTTAAAATAGCTGGGAGAGTGAGTCAATCGTATTCCTATTGAAAAAATGTTCACAATTTATTTTGAAATCTGAATTGTGCTAACTGTAAGATGACACCACAGAAATCAGTAAATAATACATGCATAGTATTAATATTTTAAGCACACCCCATTCAAAAGTACTACGAACTTAAAATAACTTGTCTTATGTAGAATAAAAAGGTATTGTATTTTAGAATGCACATTTAAAATAAAAATATTCTATCTAAATTCAGGTATTTTTCCCCCCTGCAAATTAAATACTGTTGTTTTAAAACAAAAATTAAATTCTGAGTGCAATGAAAATAGCATTAGTTTTATTTTCCATTCTACCATAAAGAAAATGTTTTTAAGTATTTTAATTTTATGGGCCTTTATATCATCAAAAGACTTTCAGTAGTCTAGTGATAATTCAGAGTGTAAACAGGAAATCTGAAGCTGTATATTGATACTTGAAATGATTTGTTTAACATGGGATGACATGTTACCTATTTGTTTCTGGTTAGATAATATTCTGAATCGTAGCATTTTCCAAGTTTTTTTTTCCCCTTCTTAAAATAAGAATTATAGTTAAAATGAATATATTGGCAAGAATCCAAATATACTTTTGTGTCGGCAAATGTAAAGAAATGTTATACCCGAATGTTATGCTTTAAAAGCGATTTGTCCTAGTTAATAAAGGAATCAATGGTAAAGTTTTGAAACTTTCTTGAAGACCATGGTAGGAGGAGCTTTTCACATAATGAGAGTTGCTTTTACTAATGTCATAAAATATTATTTTGGTTTTTCTATTTTTATTTAAACGTATATTACTTTCCTGGAAAACATATTTAAGGTGGTGTTCCCATGTGTAATTTGTCATTTATTGCAGAGAGTGTATTTCAAAGACAGATAACTCCTCAGTGGTATCTAAATATTAGTGGTGAGCTTGTAAAAACAAAATCCAGTTTAGCAAGCTGCTTTTCCAGGTTTGTTTCTTGACCTCTGTATTAAAAAGTTTGAAGTCACAATGTTGGAAATACCACAAGTGAAAATCTTAAAAAAGGAATATTGCTTGTAAAGAGGCAAAAAAACTTTTTATTCTAGATGTGGTTTTGAAATAAGTGCAAAAATAAATTAGTCTTTTATTTTAAGAAAGTTTTCTGTGTGATGGTGTGGCGTGATATGAGTAGGCACAGGCTACGTAATGATTTTAAAATGCGCAACATTCATTCAAAAATTTGGACCAAGAGTCATTCACTACCAGAATGTAAAAGAATCTTTTCTGCCGATTTAATTAATGAAGTGGGTAAAGAACTATTTTAGTAGGCTCAAGTTACACATATAGAAAGATTTGTCAGAATAAATACTTTGGCATTCTGTGGCCTAACAGCAGACAGAACTATAATATAGCAAATAAAACACCCCAGACTGTAGGCATCCAAGATTCAATTTTATTAAAAAATTTGGCAGTTAAAGAAAAGAAGGAAAAATGCTTATTAAATCAGGGCAACTATAAAATGTTGACAGATCTCAAGTTTCATAACCAACGAGGCTCTGAGGAAACAGCTAGATGTTTGTGGACTACACGTTCGTTATTCTGTCAAACCATTTTTCCTAGCGAATTACCTTTTCAATCCCCTCAAATTTAAACTCCCAACTTCATAGACTAATCATTTTCTCTCTCCCTCCCCCCATTCCCTCTCTCTTTCTCCTTCCCAAGCCTGTAAGCGTTTGGGTGAAGCTGATTCAGTAAAGGTTCCGAGAGACACCCGAGAGGGATTTCAGGTAGTCAGCCTTAATGTTTAGATGTTACCAATGACACACATTGAGGGGAGATATATCGGTGCTCTCTCAAAACATTTATTTATTTTTTTCTTCCTTCATCCAACCACCAGCTTCTTTTAAAGAGAGAACCAGGCGAGGTCTACTGAAGGCAAAATAAATCAGAGAGTTGAATTAATTATCTGGAGAATTCAGGCTGCTCTCCCTTCTGCCTAGCTATTAAGAAAAAAAAAGAGGGAAGACATAGCGAAATTTCAACAATCTAGATTGGCTATCTGTAGTGATTAAATTTGTAAGATCGCAGCTAATTCTGGGAGATACTGCTTGATTCCTCATTCTACCAGTGTAATAAGAGATGGAACACGCACCTGGACAGATCTCCGGTTGAGATATTTACCAAATTTAAATAAAAAGGAGTGAGGGGCCTGACTTGCCAGGTTTGGCTGAGGATATTGATGGGATCATTGTTCACCTTTCTGCTTAGCCCCATGAGAGGAGACACATACACATATCACAAAATACTTTAAATTAATGTTAAATAGTCCAACTGGGATCGCTCAAGATAGTTACATCTCGCAATGGATTAAAATGTTAGCATTAGACGTGTAATGAACTAGAATCTTAGTCTCCTCGTCTGCTATGACTTGGAAACATTTGCTGAACAGGTTTTCAAGGGTCTTGTAGGGAGGACAGTTTTCTCAGTGTAATTTGGAAGGTGGTCTCCTTTTACTTTCTTACTTTACTTTTTCCAGAGGGAGATGGGAGACAAAAATCGAGAAAATACGGGAGAGCAATGTTACGTATTGTAGGTGGTAATTAGGCCCACAGACTATTTTAAAGTAGTGTTTGGTAGAGTAGGCTAAGACTGAGCGTGATTTGGGCTTAATCTAGAGAACATTAATAAACATTAATTACTGGTGACTTGAAAAAAAAGACACCTAGTGACAAATATGATTTGAAAAATAGCACCTAAGAATCTCTATTAATAAGCTTTGCTTTCTCAAAAATTTCTGGAAAATTGTGTCACTACATTTTGCATTCATGTAATTAAACACGCTGAAGTATTGTTCTAACACATAAAGCATTAATACTCCAAGAACAAATAAAAATGTAGGCTAGATAAAAATAAAATATTGCTGATTTCATATTAGGTATAACTTCAGGGGGGAGTGGCCAGGTAAAAATTATGGGCTAGTAATGCTTTATATTTATTCATAAAGTTTTATTATCCTGACTGAAATGATATCCTCTGGATTACGCCTAGAAAAGTGAGATCATCTTTTAAAATTTTAAATTATTCCTATTTCTAGATGCACATAAAGATAGGGAAATACTTAATAGCATTCAGGTTTGCTTGCACGGAAATTAAACACATAGCAAGATTTAGCGAGTAAATGAATGATGTTTAATAGACCGGGCAGTTAGACCCAAGATTGTACTTTTGTTGTTTAAACAACAGCCTACCCTATTTTGTTCCCTTGAGCCTCAAGAACTTGTATCATGTGAAATTATTCCAGAATCACTAATTATTCCTCACCTCAGACCCTTTTCAATGAAGCGAGGCTATCCACTAAAGATTTACAGTGAAACAGGATGTTGAACTTATTATTAGGGAGCTCTCCTGTCAAAAGAATTTGCAAGATTTTTTGGAAATAATACCTACAGGGACATTTATTTTGCTTCTTCGCTTTCTCATTGAAAAGTTAGGGCCCAGTGCTCCATGTTGGCCGTTGATCACGGTGGAGGCTCCTGCGAGGTAGGCATGTAATTTCTTTATCTTTCACCTGCAAATTACACACATTATTTTACAGCTCAAAATAAGCATTCCCAATGAGTTGCATTCAGCAAATGTCTTTCACGGCATTAGTACAGAACTGAGGTACAAAAGAATATTAATCTAATACATTCCAAAATTCAAATACTTGTGATTAATAAGCATTATTATCTATAAATAAGGCCCTAATGATACTTTGGCAGTGTTGTAAACACAAGAATCAGAGGCAATTATTGTCATTATTGTTCAGCAAGTACTTCCCATGAATACCAAATGGGTTTTGCTGTCCAGCTACTTGGCAAGAAAGGTTCCTATAAAGAAACAGATGTTGGCCAATCAGGACCGGCTACTATTAACGGCCCTTAGTCCCAAATGCAGAGTCGTTAAAGAAAGAAAGAAAGAAAAAAAAAACACACCTCAAGACATCAAAACGGTTTTGTCGCGATTTTTAAAAAATGCCCTTTTATTATAAACGTAAAAGCATCTTGAAAATAATGCTGTTTTCCAGTACTGACTTTGGTGAATGGGACGCATTAGCAACCATTGTGCCAGCCGGAAGTAAAGGTCTTGTTTGTGAGGCTCTAGACCCGGTGGGATGAGGTGCCCTTGAAGTGAAATCAGTGGACAACAAAAAATAAATTGCAACAACATGAATAACCCTTCAAAGAGCACAGGCATGGCCATGTTTCTCTTTTCCCCCTCCTCAGGTTACACAGAGCTCATTCCCTCACTCCTCTCTGTTAAACAGGACCAGCACACCAGGCCTAGCTCCAACACCGTGCTTGCGTGCGTGTGTGTGTGTGTGTGTGTGTGTGTGTGTGTGTGTGTGTGTGTGAGGGGGTGGAGGGAGGCTGCTGCAGTATGAGTTAAAGCAAATTCCTGACGCTCACAGAGGAGTCCACGCAGGCCCCTTGCCATACATTTTCACTCTGCACTCTGGGTCCTACAAGCCAACGCAGGACCAGATTTGGCTGTGCCAAGGAGCTGATTTTAGCTTGCAGTCTTACTAAATTCAATGATACTGGGTAACAGTGAGATTAGTTTTTGTGGAGAAGAAAAAAAAAGTTCTGTATACATTTTCCCAAGGGATAGATGCATTGAGCATTGAATATAGATTTATTGTCTATTTTCAAGTTTTCCTGCACAAGTCTTATACTTTAAAGATGTTATAGGTCTGTATGGGGCTTGAGGGAGGGGCGGGGGCATTAAAAAAGCATTGAGTTGGTTCCCCATGGCACTGGAGAAATTTCGAGAAGAGTGGGGTGGCCGTGGGGTAGGTGATGTTGCGAAGAAGCAACGTGTTTGTCAACCATCGTCGCTGGCTCTCGGTTTTGGTGTGAGCATGTTGTTCGTGGAGAATGCACTGTGGAATGGGGCGCTGACCCACTGGAGGTGAGCGAGAATGTTGTATGGACTCCCTTCACACCCAAACCCCCAGCAGACACCTCTTTATCAGCACATTGGGTTTGATGGGATTTTTCCCTTCTTGCCTTCAGGAAATAGAAACAAGGGATCCCACTTTCCTGGCAATAAACTGGGTGGGGAACCAGGGAGAGTGTCAACCTATGAGATTTTCCTCTGGCTCCTAAGGAGAATGTTCTTGCCACCCTTAGCCCTTAGTGTGGACTTTTGTCATGGAGGAAGGTCTCGGGGCTGCAGGTGGCTGGACTCCAAAGCTGTTGTTGACAGGAGGCCCTGGGCACTGTGTCCTCTCTTCTATTTTCAACTCCTCTAAATGGGCTGGAGGGAGAATGGCCCACAGAATTCAGCAGCCCGTGCTCTCTCTCTGAGTGGGCAACAGTAATGATAATGACCCAGTCTTTTACTAAGGACTTAACACGTGTCTAATGTGTGTGGTCGTACTGAAGCCTTTAAGTGCATGTTTGTATTCAGGTTTGACGGAGGAGCTGAGGGGGTGCTAGGGGGGGTCCTAAAACACCTGCCCAAGGTCATGTGCTGGTGGTACCCCGTTTCGGTCGTGTCTCTTAGAGACGGTGTGTTTTTAACAGCAGTGCTTTACTGCTGTCCAAATTCTGGGGTACCCTGCTGCTTTCTCCCCTTCTTGGAGTTTCCCAGATGTCCCCACTGGCAAAGCAGTCCCGTAACATTTGTGAGTGGAGCTGACCACCCCTCTGCACCACCACCCCCAATTGCAGGCTCATATCAAAACGAGGCTGGTAAAGGCTCTTAAGGCCTCCTAACACAGCATGGCCACACTCAGCCACATCTCCCAGCCCTGTGTAGTATGGGAACAGAATAAGGCTCAGCCTCTTAACCTGGAAGGATTACTGCAATTTGGTTTGGATGGCCCATTTCCACCAAAGCACAGCAAGTATGATGAGGGTCTCAGAAAGTGCATGTGTGTCTATCTGTAAATTCCTGCGCTGGATATGCAGAAAGGGATGTGTCAATTTCTCTGTATATGAATACCCTGGGGAAGAGAATAACCCGCTAGTGGGAAGTACTATACCCAGCCACAAAGTTAACTGTGACTTTGGAGATTGTCTCTGCTTCCAGGCTGACGAAGAGCCCATTGGGCTCTTTTGGCTGGTCTGCTCCTCACTGTGCACACATTTATTTGCAGGGAGTAAGTGGGTGCTTTGAAGACATAGGCAGAGCCCCTGTCTTAAGCCTCCTCACTGGCCTTGGCATCTTTTGGAAGACAGTGGAGCTGTTTCAGATGAGCCCGGGATAAATCAGGGGGGCTGGACCCGATGCACCCCCTCCTCTCCCCAAGGGAGTGCTGTGAATCTGAGCATTTATTCCTCATTACACTGACCAGGGAGCAGAGTATGCAAATGCTGGTTCCTGCCAGGAGGGAAATGCATGCTTTCTCCTGGGGTTTAAGAGAAAGTACAGTCAGCTGTGGAACTTTGAGAAACACCCGTGCTATACTCACCGCAACAGTGACACAAAGGTTGAAAAATACTCCTCAATAGTGATCTCGTCCTAAATGAAATCTTCGTTGCTTGTCACTGGCCCCCAAAGGGCAAAATGCTATCTGTAAAGGTCAGAGTGAAAAGGTTACTTGGCTTTTGGAAAATGACTTTCACCAATTAATTAATTAGCTATTAATTAGTTAATATTCTGCCTCATTCCAAGAAAGAATATGACACAATTTATAAAAATACGTGACAGGCGGAAACTAAGGTCAGAAAAATGAGCCAGGGGGAAGGCAGCATAAACTAATGTGTAACCTCAAATTCTGTGCTCTGCTTCAAGATGCTAGAAAGTCACATAAAATGACACGAGATAGCGTTTGCTTTCTCCGTCACAAAAAAACAGAAAAATAAAAAAGAAAGCCTTTACACTAAGTTATCAATCTATGTTAACTTTTATTTGAAAAGACACTGCTTTCAAGATGAACTATCAATTACATATGAGTAGAATATATTTCCTAAACATCCTTGCTGTATTCAACCTCAAAGACGGTGTTCTGAGAGGAAATTACTACGATCGCTTTTGTATTCAAAACAAAAAAGCGAATCTTGAGTCCATTTGAAATGTATATTGGAGAAGTAGCATTATGATGCTCTTTGGCAACTTCTAATGTTAGCAATTGGCATTTTACTTCCTATATTTACTTCCCATAAAATAATTTGACAGTTTGGAAAATAGAGACCTTGTCTGCTTCTTCGCAGTGAGACCCAGGAAATCAGTGAATGATCCGTATTTTACTGTTCTTCTTCTTCGTCTTTGTTGTTATTGTTGTTTAGATAGTCAAGAGGCAGACAGTAGAAGAACTCAGCGAAGTCCCTTAGAGTTAGGCGTATCTCAATTCATGCACTAAGCCACCAACTAGTTTAGTGATTTGGTTACCTCATGTAACTCTTTTGCTCTCTGATTTCTCATCTGTTAAACCAGGGTAAGGGATTTAGTTGGTCTTTAGCTGCCTTTTCTAGTCATAAAATTCTGTTGTGTTGAATTTTCTGTCATTTAGAGAATCCATTAATGTAAGCATGATTTTTAAATATCTAGTTATATTTCAATTGCTATAGAACTTGCATGTAAAGAAGAATATGGGGCATTCTATTATGTGGTGTAAATCAATAAAATGAAAATGTATCCATTGACAACGTTTGTATTTTCACCTATTACAGAATGGTGCCATCTCTTTGAATACAATACACTTTTATGCCCCATTAAAGCATGCTTGACATAGCTTTCAACTACTTGCAAATGCTGAGAAGTTGCAAAACATAACATTTACAAAAGATACATCTGGTGCATATTTATATGACTTGGAATAAGGAATCATTTAAATACTGCTGAGCCATCTCCATATTAGGAGAAAAGATACTCCATGTCCATATGTGAAATCGGTAGTAAAATACGTGTAGGTTTAAATTTCTCTTATGCATTTTTTTTCTTCACACATGTTAAAAATATGAAAATACTGATTAGGGCTTAATTCATCTATTTGAGTTGCTGCAATTGCTTTTCCCTTGAATTTATAGATCACATCATTAAACCTAGTTTATATTCTAGAGGAGATGAGTTTTGAAAGGGGTTGAAAGTAGCACTTTCTACTTAGAAAAGTTGCTTCTTCAGGTGCAGGAATTCTTAATGTGGGGATCATGGATAAGTTCAACACCCAGAAATAAGCTTCAGGGCTCTCTGACCTCCTGGATTTATATGCAAACATTTGTGTGTGTCTATCTGCATGTACATATATTTTTCCCCTGGTGAAAGCATAACTCACAATTGTATCTTAAAGAGTTTGAGATCCTGGAGTAGTTGGAAAAATTTGAAATCCTGGGAAATACTTGGGGTTACCTCTCACTAGTCGTTTAATCTACCTTCTGTAGCCACCTGTCTTCTGCAGGTCTTATCTGAAAAATGTAAGTGTTGCACTAGGTAATCTCAGATGCCATATGCCATTTTCAGCACCCACATTCTGTAGGTTTAAGTGGGAGACTTACCTCCATCCACCTAAATACTTAAGCTCTAATGTTGTCAGAATTTGTTCTACCCTGTGCGTTTGTTTCTGGTTGTTACTGTGGAGTTTCTGAGTGGAGTAAAGGTGAGTTGCGCTGAGCAGTATGCAGGACTGCATACCTACCAATTTGGGAAAAAAGAACACCTAAATTGTACAGCTTTTCTAGAATGCCATGTGGTACAGCATATGAAATATAACTTGTACCCTCCAGCTTACACACACTTTAATTAATGTTATGGGCTGTGCTTTAAACGGAGACAAGTGAGAAAACCAAGGTTAAGGACGCTCTGTTCTTTACTATGTAGAAGGAAAAAAGAGACAGCTATGTAAATTAAGGATTTCATATCTCCTTGTCAATTTCTTATCTGTTGTCAGTTTGAATGATTTCTAAATCAGAAGAATGCTGAAGATCTGTTTTCCCATCAATTTTGAGCCCAAGGAATTTGGAGCTGAAGTTCTGAGCCAGGAAACAGTCCTGTTTTGAATTCAGAGGCTCTGCTGCTGAGCACAGATGCCAGGCTGATGATAAATTCCAAAAGGTTCGGCTTGATATTTCAACCCCAGAGGTCAGAGAGGATTCTTGGAGTGGGCAAGGGGAGTAGCAGGGAATCTGCTGTTGTAGCACTTGGGAGAGGAGCAGCTTAGCAGGCCCGGGTGACGTGGCCAGCTAGGAGAGACCCACCTTTCCTCAGTGGAATAGTGTGGTGGGCACTGCCGGCCTCAGGCTGGACGGCATCTCTATGTTTTTGTATGTTTGACTGGGTGCATCTCTAACATCTAGAAGGCTTTCTAAATTTCTCACTTTACAGTTAGTTATTACGGTGTTTCACAGGCCAAACCTCCAAAGCTGATGTGATCTATTGTGCAAATTTTCTTAATTTGAGAGGTATTGATTGGACAGATTGTCCCGCATTATTATTTTTTGGAGCCCTTGAGATCAATCATGTCAGTGTGGCAGCTGTGTGTGCGGGCTAAGTCCACAGAAACACCACAAACCAGATTCCAACCTCGGAGGCAAGCACTGACTCCCACCTTTCTAGGCTTCTCTCTTTCCCCAGATATTTTTCTCTGTTGCAGATCTCGTAAAACTCTTTCCTTTAACAAGAAGCGATAACTTTTTCTGAGTTCAAAGCCCCATGGAGACTATTTTTCAGGGGAGGATGGCTTGAAAGTGTCCTGTAGAAACTGAGATGGCTGTAGTCATGAACTTCATATGAAGTCCGATTTAGCGCAAATGCGTTATGATGTATCTTGATGACAGGAGGAAACCGGGGATTTATTTATTATTAATTTGTATTTCGAAGGGTTGACAGAACTTTTCACGACCAATTGAAATGACAAAAAAAAAAAAAAAAAGAAAAGACATGATTAAGGCTTGAAATATCACAGACCAAATTTCAATGGGGAAGGGAATAAAAATACGTTTTTTTTCTTCTAAAGGACCATAACTCTAATGCTCCCAAGTGTTGTCAAAACCAGAAATACATCCTGCATCCTGTTTCCTTAAACAAAGAAGGAATTGATCTGCCTTTTATGGTTATTTATCATGGTGCAAAGATGTGATGAGTCAACCTGAGTACCAGGGAACCCCAGGAGGTGGGAGGGAGGTCAGAGTAAATTTGGCTAATGATGTTGTGTTTTCATCTTTGGAAGGAAGGGAAATAAAAGACTGATGCTTGCTACTGACGCCATTGTGTCTCCACTGGAAGAGATCTGAAAGGCCAAGGTTGTCCTGACCGAGAGCTCTGTGATCTGTCGTCTCGGTTTTTCCTGAGCCCTGTCCCCGGCCCGGGTGCAGCAAGACCATGGTTTGGTAAATGACACTTGAGCTTTCTACCTAGGAATACTCTCTCGGGAGCCTCTTTGAGAATATCAGTAAAGCGACCACAATAAAATTGAATGACATGCCATTGATAACGTGAGCTGGTTTAGGTTTAACTGAAACTCATCCAGTCAATAATACATCTGTTGATTTCATGTGCACGGACACAGGGTAAATAGTATTTTACTTCAGTGTCATAAGGACCTTGGGAGAAGAAATGAAGTGTGTCCAAAGCACCTTAGGAAAAGCTACCTTCCGGGTCAAAAGTAACCTTTCCGTCAGAGTGACTCAGTGTTGCTTGCAGCAGAAGGTCATAAGACATCCCATGCACTGGAAAGCAACAGAGAAATGAACAACAAAAGGTATCTGGCCCTTTTTCGCCACGGACTTTTTAAGTCCCTTCTCTGAGGTCCTGGTATTTCTCCTGTAATCAACATACATTATTTTGATTCAGAAACACCATTGGTTTATCATGATATATACTTTTTTCAGTTAGATAGTATTATTCGGGGGGAGGTAATTCCATCTTGGAGAGGTTCTGCTTTGCAGAGGTGAGAACTGAAATCCTTCAACTCGGGTTTCTTAGATTGGAGTCCACCTAGAGAATATTTTCTTATGTCTCTTGAACTTTTCTATTCACTTCATTCATGAATTAAGTGAATCATGGGTGGGGAGGTTTTTTCTCACCCTCCTCTCCCCGGTTTTATGGAGAAATCATTGACACGAGTCCCTAAGTGTAAGGCACACAGCATGAGGGTTTGATTTACATGTACTGTAAAATGCACAATAGCTTCAGCCAAGATCTCCCTTCTCATACAGATACAATGCAAAGAGAAGAAAGAAGAAAAAAGGAAAAAACAATGTTTTTTTTTTCTCTTTGCGCTGAGAACGCTCAGGATTTACTCTCTTAACTTTCTTATACGTCATATAGCTGTGTTAGCTGTAGTCCTCTCGTTGCTCATTACGTCCCTCGTATTTATTTATTTTATAACTGGAAGTTTGTGCCTTTTGACCACGTCATCCTTTTCCTATGAGGGCTTTTTATTCTTCCTTTTAGATTCCACATGGAAGGGAGATTACAGAGTATTTGTCTTTGTCTGACCTCCTTCGCTTAGTAGAATGCCCTCAGGGTCCATCCATGTTGTCACAAGTGGTGGGATTTCCTCAATTTCTTTTACAGCTGAATAATATTCCATTGTGTATATTTCCCAGAATTTCTTTATGCATTCGTCCGTCGACCGGCGCAGGATGTTTCCAGGTCTTGACTTTTGTAAATGATGGTGCTATGAACATGGCTGGGGTGCAGATATATTTTGGGATTAGTGTTTTTGTTTCCTTTGGATATATTCTCAGACAAAGAATTGCTGGATCATAGGACAGCTCTATTTTTAATTTTTTAAGGGTGTTCCATACTGTTTTCCATAGTGGCTGTACCAATTTACAATCGTAACAGCAGTGCACAGGGGTTCCCTTTTTTCCACATCAATGCTAACTTTATCATATCATAATGTTATCTTTTGTCATTTAGATGATGGTCGTTTTACTGAGCTTGAGGTGATACCTCCTTGTGGTTTTGATTTGCATTTCCCTAATGACTAGTGATACTGAGTTTTTTTAATGTACTTGTTGGCCTTTTATGTATCTTCTTTGGAGAAATGTCTATTCGGGTCCTCTGCCTATTTAAAAATTGTTTTTTTGTTTGTTTGTTTGTTTGTTTTTTGTTATGGAGTTGTATGAGTTCTTTATATAGTGTGGCTGTTACCCTTTATCAGATACATGGTTTATCAATATTTTTTCCCATTCTGCAGGTTATCTTTTCACTTTGTTAGTTTCTTTTGCTGTCCAGAAGCTTTTTAGTTTGATGTAGTCCCACGTGTTTATTTTTGATCTTGTTGCTTGTGCTTTTGGTGTCATATACCAAAAATTATTACCATGACCCATGTCAAGGAGTGTTGTTTTCTTTTAGCAATTTCATGGTTTCAAGTCTTACATTTATGTTTTTAACTCATTTTGAGTAAATTTTCGTGGATGGCATAAAATGTGGGTCCAGTTTCATTACTTGTGAATATCTACTTTCTCTGGCACCATTTATCAAAGAGACTGTCCCCCACCCCCCATTGATTATTCCTGGCTCTCTTGTCAAATTTTAGTTGACTGTATCTGCATGGGTTTATTTCTGGGCTCTTGATTGTGTTCTAGTGGTTTCTTTTTATGACAGTACCATGCTGTTTTGATGACTATAGCTTTATAGTATAGCTTGAAAATAGGGCGTATTATGCCTCCTTCTTTCCCAGATTTTTGTTTTGTTTTTTGTTTTTTGTTATCTGGGATCTTTTCATGGTTCCATATAAATTTTAGGAGTGTTTTTTCTACTTCTGTAAAAAATGCCATTGGAATCTTGGTAGGGATTGCATTGTATCTATAGCTAGCTTTTGGTAGTACAGACCTTTTAACAATATTAATTCTTCTAATCCATGAACACAAGATACATTTTTATTTATTTGTGTCTTTGATTTCTTTCATCAATGTCTACTAGTTTTCGGACTAGAGATATTTCACCTCCTCTGTTAAATTTATTCCAAAGCATTTAATGTTTTCAATGATACTGTAAATAAGATTGATTTCTTTATTTCTCTTTCAGAAATTCGTTGTCACTGAATAGAAATGTTACAGGTTTTTGTATGTTGATTTTATCTCCTGCAACTTTACTGAATTCATTGATTAGATCTAACCATCTAACAATTTTTTCATTGACTCTTTAGGATTTTCTGTATATAAAATTATGTCATCTGTAAATACAGACAGTTTTGCTTCTTTCCAATTCTGATACTTTTTATTTCTTTTTCTTGCCTCAGTGCTCTAGGAACTTGAACAGGAGTAGAGGGAGTAGGCACTCTTATACATTTCTCATCTTAGAGGAAAAGCTTTCAATATTTCACAATTGAGTATGATGTTAGCTGTGGGCTTGTCATATATGACCTTTAGTATATTGAGAGATGTTTCTTTTATACCTAATTTGTTAAGAGTTTTTATCATGAATGGATGTTGAATTTTGTCAAATGCTCTTTTTTGCATCTAGATAATCATATGTTTCTTTTCTTTCATTTTATTGATGTGCTGGATTGCGTTAATTGATTTGTATATGTTGAATTATTCTTGTATCCTAGAGATAAAGCCTACTTGATAATGGTGGAGGTGCTGTTGAATTCTGTTTCCTAGTAGTTTACTGAGAATTTTGCATTTATATTCATCAAGGATACTGGCCTGCAATTTTCTTCTGTAGTAGTGTCCTTTTCTGGTTTTGGAATCACACTGTCCTCGTAAAATGAGTTTGGGAGTGTTCCCTCCTTTTTGATTTTTTTTTTTTTTATAAAAGCCTGAGAAATACTGGTGTCTCAAAAATTGATTTTTGTAATTGGTCTATTCAGATTTCTTATTTCTCCTGATTCAGTTTTGGGAAGTTGTATATTTCTAAGACTTCTTCCATTTCTTCTAGGTTGTTTAGTTTTTTGGCATACAGTTGTTCATTAGCAGCCTCTTATGATCCTTTGAATTTCTGTGCTATCATTTGTAATGTCTCATTTTTCATTTATGATTTTGTTGATTTGGGTCTTTTCTCTCTTCTTGGTTAGTCTAGCTAAGGACTTGCCAATTTACTTTATCTTTTCAAAGAACAGAGCCTTAGTTTGCTTAATATTTTCTATTGTTTTTCTGTTCTCTGTTTTATTTATTTCTGCCATAATCTTTTTTTTTAATTTTTATTTTTTTATTTTTTATAAACATATAATATATTTTTATCCCCAGGGGTACAGGTCTGTGAATCACCAGGTTTACACACTTCACAGCACTCACCTTAGCACATACCCTCCCCAATGTCCATAACCCCACCCCCCTCTCCCAAGCCCCCTCCCCCCAGCAACCCTCAGTTTGTTTTGTGAGATTACAAGTCACTTATGGTTTGTCTCCTTCCCAATCCCATCTTGTTTCATTTATTCTTCTCCTACCCCCTTAACCCCCCATGTTGCATCTCCACTTCCTCATATCAGGGAGATCATATGATAGTTGTCTTTCTCCGATTGACTTATTTCACTAAGCATGATACCTTCTAGTTCCATCCTCGTCGTTGCAAATTTCTGCCATAATCTTTATGATATCCTCTCTTTTGATAACTTTGGGCTCAGTTTGCTTTTCTTTTTCTAGTTCCTTAAGGTATAGAGTTTAGTTATTCATTTGGGATCTTTCTTATTTCTTAATGTGGGTGTTGATTGCTATGAACTTTCCTCATAAAACTGCTTTTGCTGCATCCCACAAGTCCTGATACGTGGTGCTTTCATTTCCATTTGCCTCAAGAAACTTTTTTATTTCACTCTTAGGTCTTTTTTGATCTGTTGCCTGATTAGGCGAGTGTCATTTAGTGTCTTTATGTTCATGAATTTTCTAATTCTCCTCTTGTTCTTGGTTTCTAGTTTTATGCTATTGTGGTCAGAAGAGATATTTCATTTGCTTTCTATCTTCTTGCATTTGCTAAGATTTGTTTTGCAGTCTAAAACATGGTCTATTCTAGAAAATGTTCCATATGAGGTTGAGAAGAATGTGTACTGTGTTGTTCTTGGATAGAATGTTCTGTATATGTGCATTAGGTCCATTTGGTCTATAGTTTACTCCAATCCTCTGTTTATTTCCTTATTGATTCTCTGTTTTGATGATCTATCTGTGGTTGAAAGTGGGGTATTAAAGTCTCCAACTATTATTGTATTACTGTTAATTACTTTTTAAATACTTTAATTCTGTTAGTTTTTGCTTAATATATTTAGGTGCTTCCATGTTGAGTGCATAAATATTTATAATTTTTTATCTTCTTCATGTATTGACCCCTTTATTATTATGGAATAACCTTCTTTGTCTCTTTCTGCCATTTGTAGTTTAAGATATATGCTATCTTCTATAAGTGTAGCTACCCCACTTTTTGTTGGTGACATTATTTGAAATGTTTTTTCCTATCCCTTCAATCTTCTTCTAGTTTAAGGCCGAAATGAATCTCTTATAGGCAGCATATTGTTGGATCTTGTTTCTTTTTATCCTTTAAGCCATTTATGCCTTTTAATTTCATCTATTTGTATTTAAAGTAACTACAGCTGATGTTTGAACAATGCAGGGGTTAGGGACCCTGACCTCCTACACAGTCAAAAATCAGAGAATAACTTTTGAAATTTCCAAACTTGGGGCATTTGGGTGGCTCAAAGTGTCTGCCTTTGGCTTAGGTCATGATCTCAGGATCCTGTGATCAAGGCCTACAATGGGCTCTCAGCAAGGAGTCTGTTTCTCCTCTCTCTACCAGTCCCCCTGCTTGTGCTCTCTCTCTCTCTCTCTGTGTCAAAATAAATAAATCTTTAAAGAAAAGAGAAACTCCCAAATTTTATCTACTAATAGCCTACTATTCCCCAGAAGGTTTCCTGAATAAGAGTTGATTAACACATACTTCATATGTGTGTGTATTACGTAGTGCATTCCTACCATAAAGTAAGGTAGAGAAAAGAAAACGATATTAAGAACATCATAAGGAAGAGAAAATACACTTACAGTACTGTACTGTATTTATTGAAAAAAAAATTGTGTATAAGTGGACCTTTGCAGTTCAAACCTATGTTGGTCAAGGGTCAACTGTATTGATAGGTAGAGACTTACTATTGCCATTTTATTAATTATTTTCTGGATGTTTTGTAGATCTGTTGTTCCCTGTTTCTTACCCTGCTGTCTTATTTGTGTTTTGACATCTTTTGGTATCATGTTTTGACTTCTTTATTGTGTTCTTTTGTATAGTTACCATAGGATTTTTTCTAGTGATTACATGATACTTACATCTAATACCTTAAAACCCCTTATTTTAAACTCGTAATAACTTAGGAGCACCTGGGTGACACATTTGGTTAAGTGTCCAACTCTTGGTTTCAGCTCTGGTCATGATCTCAGGATCATGAGATTGAGCCCCGTGTCAGGCTCCATGCTCAGTGCAGAGTTTCTTTGAGATTCTCTATCTCCCTCTCCTTCTGAGTGAGGAGGCTCTCATGCTCTCCCTCTCTAAAATAAATAAATAAATATTTTTAAAAACCCATAACAACTTAACTTTAATGCAATTAGTAAACTTTACAGTTTTATTTTTCTTCTCCCTCATATTTTAGGTTATTGTTGTCAAAATTTACGTGTTTTTTTTCATATTGTATAATTAATAACAAATTATTGTAGTTATGGTGACTTTTTTTTTTTTTTACTTTCAACCTGCAGGGTTTTCTTTTTCTTTCTTTCTTTTCTTTTCTTTTCTTTTCTTTTCTTTTCTTTTCTTTCTTTTTTTAGGGAAGAAGGACAGAGGGTGAGGGAGATGTGTTTGATGTGTTTCTTTGATTTTGTTATTAATTGGTTTATATAATTGTTTGATTTTGTTATTAATTGGTTTATATAATTGGCTTGTCCCATCTTAGGGACATAGATATTTAAAATTGTTAGATCTTCTTGTTGGACAGACTTTAAGTATGATATAGTGTCCTTCCTTACCTCTTATTATAGTCTTTGGCTTAAAATCTAATTTATCTGATATAAGGATTGCCACCCCAGCTTTCTTTAGATGTCCATTAGCACAGTAAATTGTTTGCCACCTCCTCACTTTAAATCTGAGGTGTCTTTGGGTCTAAAATGTGTTTCTTGTAGACAGCATGTTGATGGGTCTTGTTTTTTTATCCATTCTGATACCCTGTGTCTTTTCATTGGGGCATTTAGCCCATTTACATTCAGGGTAACTATTGAAAGATATGAATTTAGTGCCATTGTATTGCCTGTAAGGTGACTGTTACTGTACAGTATCTCTCTTCCTTTCTGGTTTGTTACTTTTAAGCTCTCTGTTTGCTTACAGGACCCCTTTAAACATTTCCTGTAGGGCTGGTTTGGTGTTTGCAAATTCTATTAATTTTTGTTTGTCCTGGAAGCTTTTTATCTCTCCTTCTATTTTCAATGACAGCCTACCTGGATATAGTATTCCAGGTTGCATATTTTTCTCATTTAGTGCTCTGAATATATCATGCCAGTACTTGTTGGCCTGCCAGGTCTCTGTGGTTAGGTCTGCTGTCAGTCTAATATTTCTGCTGTTGTATGTTACAGGCATCTTTTCCTGGGCTGCTTTCAGGATTTTCTCTTTGTCACTAAGACTTGTAAGTTTTACTTAGATGATGGGGCGTGGACCTATTTTTATTGATTTTGGAGCTATTTTTATTGATTTTGAAGGGGCTTTTTCTGTGCCTCTTGGATTTTGATGCTTGTTCCCTTTGCCAAATTAGGGAAATTTCTGTACTATAATTTGTTCCAATATACCTTCTGCCCCTCTCTCTTCTTCTTCTGGGATCCCAATTATTCTAATATTGTTTTGTCTTATCTCTTGAATTCTCCCCTCATGGTCCAGACCATGGTCAGATTCTTTATTCTCCATCATTTGGTCTTCTATATCACTAATTCTCTCTTCTGCCTCATTTATCCTAGCAGTAAGAGCCTCCATTTTTGATTGCACCACATTAATAGCTTTTTTGATTTCAACTTGGTCAGATTTTAGTTCTTTTATTTCTCCAGAAAGGGATTTTATTTCTCCAGGAAGGAATTCTCTAGTGTCTTCTGTGCCTTTTTTCAGGCCCAGCTAGCACCTTAATAATTGTCATTCTGAACTCTGGTTCTGATATCTTACTAATGTCCACATTGATTGGGTCCCTAGCCTTTGGTATTGCCTCTTGTTCTTTTTTTTTTTTTTTTTCTTTTTAGGTGAGTTTTTCTGCCTTGTCATTTTATCCATATAAGAATAGATGAATGAGAGAACAAAATACTAAAAGGGTAGCAACTACCCCAGAAAAATATACATTAACCAAATCAGAAGAGACCTGAAACTGGTGAATAGAACAGAGCCACACACTTGATTTGGGGTGTATTTTGGTCTGTTAGAAGAAACAACCTTCCAAAATTTTAAAGAAAGAAAAACTTATATATATATACAAAAATAAGGATAAACACGATGAAGGGATGGAATATGACTGTAAAGATGAAAATTTAAAAAGATTCTAAAAAAGGAATTGGTAAGATAAGAAGTTGGCTGAAAAAAGAAAAAAAAAAGAGGAAAGAATGTGATCAGGCTGGAGACTAGAGCAAAGCCATGTGCTAGATTTAGGGTATATTTTGATCTATTAGAAGAAATTGTATCCCAAAATTTTAAAGGAAAAAGAAAAAAACTATATGTATACAAAAAATAAGGTTAAATACAATGAAGGGATAAAATATGAACATAACAATGAAAATTAAAAAAGATTTTTAAAAAGGTATTGATAAAATAGTTAAAAATGTTAAAATAGGAGAAGAAAAATTAAAAAATAGAATAATAAAAATAAAATTAAAAAGTTTAACTTTGAAAAACTAAAGAATCATGGGGGAAAAGCCATGAATTCTATGTACAGCATTCCCTCAGTTCTAGCGTTCCATGGTTCTCATTGATGGGTACACTTGGTCTTGGCTGAATATTCCTGCTGATCTGGAGGAGGGGCCTGTTGCAGTGATTCTCACATGTCTTTGCCGGAGGCAGAATTGAACTGCCCTTGCCTGGGGCCAGACTAAGTCATCTGCTTCGGTTCGTGCTCGGAGCTTTTGTTCCCTGATCATTTTCTGTACAGCTTCGGAGGATGGGAATGAAGATGGCGGCCTCCTTGTCTTCGGCCCAGAGGAGCTGAGAGTTTGGGGCCCCACTCCTCAGTGCTCCCTCAGAGAAAGCGGTCAATCCCTCCCGTCTCCTTGGTCTCCAGCCTCACTCTGTGCTCACCTGGCCTGTGACTGAATGTTTTCTATCTTGGCACATGGCTGCATTTGGAGTCTCCAAACCCAGCTGATTCCTGAAGCACACTCCAGCACCACTCCTCTCCAGGGAGGAAGGTGAGTCTCCCAGGATCTGCCACTTACGGGTCCCTGCTCGAAGAGCAGGGGCCTGACTGCACCTTGAATCATAGTTTAAGGTAACCCCGAGCTGAAAGCCCACTCCTTGGCTCCCTCTCTGCAGCTGGCTTCCCTGCTCCGATACCTGGGGATTCTGCCACACTCAGACACCCCAGGTCTTTTGGTGTCCCTTCAGGTCCTGAGACCACACTGACCCCGCAAGGGCTCTACCTCCTGCTTAGCCTCTGGAGGGACGTCTTCCCGCAGAGTAGACTTCTAAAAGTTCCGATTTTGGGCGTCACTGCTCTACCACTTGCTGGGAGCCCCCTGCCCCGTGGTCTATGGTCCCATATATCCTGTCAAATTCACTTCTCTACACGTCCTACCTTCCAGGAAGTGGTTGATTTTCTGTTCCTAGAATTGTTGTTCTTCTTCTGTTCTATCTCCTCTTGAGTTTGTAGGTATTCAGAATGGTTTGATAACTATCTAGTTGAACTCCTGGGACCTGCTATTTCAGTCTCCTACTCCTCTGCCATCTTGCTCCTCTCTCCAAATAAATCCAAAGTAGAGAATCTTAAGCAGACTCCGTGTCTAGCATGGAGCCCTATGTAGGACTTAATCTCACAACCTTGAGATTATGACCTGATTTCATTGTGTCCCATAATTCATGTAGGTTTTCTTCAGTCTTTTGTATTCTTTCATTTTTTTGCTCCTCGAATGGATAATACCCAATGTCTTACACTCCAGATAATATCCAATGTCTTACACTCCAGATCACTGATTCGAGTCTGCTTTTGAAACTATTAAATTCTTTAGTTCAGTTATTATTTTTTCAATTCTAGAGTTTCTCTCTCTTTCTTTTGGTAGTTGCTATTTCCTGTTGAACTATTGATTTTGTTCATGCTTCGTGTCCCTTATTTTGTTTAGTTGTCTGTCTGTGGTTTCTTGTAGTTCACTAAACTTCCTTAAGAGGATTATTCTGAATTCTTTGTCTGACAGTTCACAGATCTCTGTTTTTTTTGGGGGGGGGTTCGTTATTGGCATTTTATTAGTTTTCTTTAGTGGGGCTATTGACTTGATTCTTCATGATCCTTGATTCCTTCTGTTAGGACGTTCACATTGAGTGATTGTACTCTTATTCCAGACTTTACAGCTTTCTTTGGGCAGAGACAGTTCTTCACCAGTCAGCTCAGTTTGGGTTTCTGGGCAGGTTTACTGGTAATGTCCTTGGGAAGGTGGAGCATGCTGTTATGGTCTATTTTTAGGTGAGGCAACTGTTCAAGCTCTTAGGAATTGGATGGGGATGTATGCCACTGGCTAAGAACAGTTGGCTAGTATGGCTAGCTCAGTTTCCTACTCAAGTGAGGATGTAGGATGGGCTTCATGGTTGTTGGGGTTCTCTGGTCAACCTTGCTAGATGGTCAAGGAATTAGCGTCCCTGCACTGGCAGGGAAGCAGTACTGACCCTAGAGCCTGTACAATTCATTGTTTGGGTGCCCAAAGGAGGTTAGAGTGTGCCCTGAATTCCCTGGGAAGGTCTGGCTACCAGTTTTGCTCTGCCGGGAGGGGAAGGCAGGACTGTGCCTTCTGCTGAAGTGCTGCTCTAGGTTGGGCTGTTGAGTGGGCTCTGCAGGTTTCTTGGTTCGACAGGTTGAAGGTTGTATTCAGTAAGGAGTGGGACTAGGAACCATTCCCTATCTTGGTGCAGCAGGAGCAGCAGCACCTCTAAAGCTGGTAAAGCTCTTTGGTTGTTGTCTCAACTCAAGCCAATCTGCACTCTAGGTTCCCTGTCTGAACAGGGTCACTGGCTTTTCTCTGAAAACTATTGGCTTTGCCAGGATAATTTTGCTAAGTAAATATGAAACAGGAATCTGGATGAAAACAAACAAAACAAAACAAAACAAAACAAAACAAAACAAAACAAAACAAAACAAAACACTAATAGATGTTCTATCACTTCCAGTGAAGGCACTGAAACCGGAAACGGGAATAATTCTTCTAGAGACGTTATATAGAAAACATGACCGTGACATTGCAAAAATGAGGCAGGACAGTTTTGTAAACTATCTTTATGTTCTAGGTTGGAAAGCATTATCATTTAAAATGTAAAAACATTTTCTTTTTTACTATTTGTTCCAAGAATACTATATAGTGTCTGAAATTTCCTTTTTTCTTCTATCATGAACCAGGAAGATTTTTTCTGATGGAGAAGATTTCTAAAAGAGATCTGGAAATGTGCATTTTTGAGGTATAATTCTCCATAAGAAAAGTCATAGACTACTAAATTATCCAAATAAAGTGGCATGGGTTATTAAATTATCCCTCCAGTGTTGGGAATTTATGGGTGAACATTCACTATATAATAGTGAATGTTCATATGATAGATCCAGATTTTTTTTAAAAGCCATTTTGCCAGTAATCTGCTCTGAGGAAACAGTGCAAATTCATTAAGATTGAGGAAAGTACATCATGAATCTATATCCTTAAATGGCTGGCCTGTTTGGACTGAGATGAATGATAATTGAGCTACAAATTCCAGTTAAGTTGGTGGAACAGTTAATGCAGTAAACAAATTAAGTGGGCTAAATTTTAAAAAACAGATTGGAAGATTAAAGTAGATAGATCAAAATCAAAGAATGCTATAAAGGAATATGGACATATCCTCCAAAATGAGAAATTTCTTGTGCTGCCATTTCCAAGGAAGCGAAGAAAGAGATGACAAACGTATTTTGTAATTATTTGAGATTAATGTGTAACTTTTTGGGTATGTAAAGTAGGAAAATAAGTGAAGAAAAATATTTGAATAAAAATCTGGAGCATTACAACAAAAATATTTTTTAAAAGCCTGCATATGTTTTGACTATTAAAAGGTCTTCCTTTCTCTTATTTTGGTTATGCCTTTTTAAATAGCTAATGGATTTATCAGCATTCTTAACCTGAGTCAGATGATTTGGCCCCTTGGTGACTTTTTTAGTGCCTCTGATACCTATTTCAACTTGTTTTCTAAAGAGACAGTATGTACTTAGCTTTCGCAGAAGTAATTTGGAAACTTTCAAACTCCCGAGTTTTTGTAGTCTTCATTTTGTTCATTGGATTTTCTTCCCCTTTGCCTTTTCCCCCTCCTCTTAAAGTTTAAAATTAATCTTCCATTCCCACTTTGTTTTTTTCTTTTTGCTTTCCTCTGTGGTTCACTTCTTTTCCAGTGATACTGCTAGGATTTTTTTTTTTTTTTTTTTTGCCTCACCCATCGAGTTTCTCTTTCATTTTTCTTTTATGCATCTATTCACTCTCTATCCATAGCATCCATTTTTTTTTTTTAAGATTTTATTTATTTATTTGACAGAGAGACAGCGAGAGAGGGAACACAAGCAGGGGGAGTGGAAGAGGGGGAAGCAGGCTTCCCACCGAGCAGGGAGCCCAACGCGGGGCTCTATCCCAGGACCCTGGGATCCTGACCTGAGCCAAAGGCAGATGCTTAACGATTGAGCCACCCAGGAGTCCTATTCATAGTATCCTTATCTATCCCTGTCCCTTTTTCTTTTATGGACATAGTCATGTTGTCTTCTTTCTGTGGGGCAATTTCCCAAGCTACTGGAAATTTCAAACCAATATATGTTGATGGACAACTGATGTTTCATGCGGTACTGGATTTCTCCGTGGCCTTTCTCCCTAATTTCTTATCCACAGCTGCTCAGGCTTGCCCTCTGGCTTCCTAAGGGATGCCAGCTCTATCTTTACTTGTGTTTTCGGACCCTTCTTTGTCTGGCCAGCTTTGGTTATGTCTAAGAAACTTGAGGTTGGGAGTTCTGCCTCACCAACTTAATGTGGCATTTTATTTTATTATTATTTTTGCAGATCATTCTGTCTTTTAAAAAGTTTTTATTTTAGTTCCAGTTAGCTAACATAGTGTTGTATTAGTTTTAGGTACACAGTAAACATGGACATTGTAGTGCATTCTTCTCATCAGCTAAATACAGGGTACCTCCCCAACCATCCTTTTTGGAACAGACCTGGCTGATAACAAGAACACCTTTAGATGGGAGGCACTGTGTTCATGTTGAGTCAATGGCAGACACGGGTTTGGAGAGGGGTCCTCTGATTATACTGCGTGTGTCACCTGGGTAAGCCATTGGATTCTCTGCACCTCTCTTCGTTCTTAGAGATAAGGGTTTTTGCGTACATTTTGTACCTGGAGCATTTCCAATAAGGTTTCATTCCTTGTGTATACACCTGTGGTTGAGACCTCAGAAAACTTAAAGCAGTACAGTTAGGCACAGTAGACACGGTGGCACGGCAAAAGGCAGCGGTGGTAGAAATAACGCCATTACCATAGTGCTCTCAGTGTGTGCATCTCATTTTATCTTGACAATGACCCTGAGGTCTGATGAAGACCCCTGGCCCCTCAGTGGGGAACTGAGACCTTTCTTTGGGCCACCACTGCCATGTCATTAATTTGGGAGGGAAGAAATGCCTACTAAAAAGCCACGTGGATATTATGAAGGTAATGGGTAGTACGAGATCATCCTGAGTGTGGAAAATTGGAGCCATTCAGCCTCGTAGAAAAGAGGAGTTTTGTGTTTCATTCCCAAGTTCAGAGAAAAGAAAACCTTTCCTTTTCTTTTCCTCTTTGTTGTTGTTGGCAAGACTCTGTAAGACTGCAACTCACATGTAAGACACACTGGGCCAACTTTTCAAAGAGCCTCTATACTTTGCATGTGTTAGATTTTTCATGCATAGCTACAGTTTTGGGCGGTGGTGGAGCTTGTGGGGTGGAGGGGAGGGTGGGCACAGATGGATTTTTCACATTTGCCACCTCACTTTGAATGTGTAAATGTACTAATTTTGTGAGATTTGGTTTCCGGAAAAGAAGAGATCCCGAAGCAGGCTTATATCTAGAGCAGTGTCTTCTTTAAGTGAACAGCTCTGAAAATGGTCAGGATTTGCAGATCTGCCTGGACGGTGGTAAGAAGGTGGTGTATTGTTTGAAATAGAAATCAGCCTGAGGAGAGCTCCGAAGTGTCTTGCAGTTTGCGTGGGCTAGACATTAGTCTTGCAGTTGTGTACGGCTCATGTCATGCCTTTTTCCTAGGCACTTTTGTCTCAGATGGACCTTCGCTAGGGAATGATCGAATGTCTCAGAGTTAGTGATTTGCTAATAGAAAGCCTGGCAGGTTTGGTTTATTCTCAGAAAAATCTAGATTCCTTCTTTCTGATGTGACCCTCAGTAACTTTAAACTCCCTAGTTTTGTCTATTTGCCATCAATGCCCGTTAGGATAGAGAAAGTTACATTATGGGAGAGAGTAGGCATCAAAACCTCAGTGGCTTAAGATTACAAAAGTTATTTCTTTTTTTCTGTTGTTGTTGTTGGCTCTGTGTTTTTGCTATTTTACTTATTTATTTTAACTTTTGTTCCAGTATGGTTTCTAAAATTTGAATCCCAGTATAGTTAATGGACGGTGTTTTATTCGTTTCAGATGTGAGAGAGAGTGATTTAGCCCTTTCATCCAATGCCCAGTGCTCATCACGACAAGGGCACTCCTTAATCCCAGTCTCCTATTTCCCCCTCCCACAACCCAAAAGTTTATTTCTTGATCCCATTTCATGTCCACTGTGAGGCAGAAGGGGTGCCCATCAGCCATAGATAATTAGGGACTCAGAATGTTGGAAGCTCTTCTCTGTACCTGTTTCCACACTCACCATAGCGGGAGGAAGGAGACATGGTGAGGCTTGCCCTGGCTAAGGCTTCTGCCCAGAGGTGACACCTGCCACTTCTCACATTTCATTGGTCAAAAAGTCTCACGACCATGCTCCACTTCAAAGCAGTGGAAGGCACATTCAATCCTACGCCAAGTCTAGGAGGAGAAGAGAAATTAACAACCTGCTGGTGACTACCTCATCGGCCATTAGACATCAGCACGCAGGGAAGGTATTTGTCTTGTGTTTATGGTAATTAGCACCACCAGTGCTAATTTCTCTACCCTGGACATTTCTGAGCATTGGTAAAAAAGTGTTGTCACATATTTCCACAGTCGTCCCCATGAAGTGAATATTCCTCCTCCTTGGAAGCTTGTAATACAGCAGCTTCAAGGGCTATGGATAATTTGAAATGTTTTCAGTGACAATGATTATAATGAAAATAATAGTGAAGAATAAAAACTTACCCACAGAGAGAAATCCATCCCTTAAGCCGTGCTTTAAACTCACTTCTTTCTTTTGAAAGTACCTTTCAAGTCTTAATCAAAGGACAACATCTTCATGACCAAATTAATCAACATTTGATAGATAAGGAAGTTAAGGATCAGAGAAGATAGAGTAGACTTCTCGGGTCTCTAAGATAGAAGTGAAAGTGTTGAATTCACATTGGGGGATTTTACTGTAATCACCAGAACAACCTCTGCCACCATCGCTACGGACCTCCCTCCCCCCCACCCCCCCAGCCCTATGATTATCCCCACCACCCTCCTCACCGCCCCCCATCTTTACCACCTTCACACTACAACCACTACGTCCATCTAGTGTTATAAACACAGACAGTATGACCCAAATAATGTTTCTTTTCAGAACAATCAGGAGGACCATAAAATTAGGTAAGATTTTTTAAGCTATTAAGTTTTTTTTTCCTTATACATTTCATAATCCAGGAATGAAAAAGGTCACGGAAGAGGATTGGCAACTCTGAACAACCATGGGAACGAGGTTTGGACTAAACGTGTCTTTCTCCCCCTTCAATTTGTCTTTTTATTTTTCCCTTTCGATTTTCTTCCTGGGGTACTTTTTCTTTCCCCTTTAAACTTAAAAGAGAACCAGCGTTAAAAAATGCCACACTCCATGACCTTCAGGGCCCAGAAGGTGTGGTGCATTCATGTACTATGGTAGCGCTTACTTTATTTTTATATAGCCCTTTGAAGAGCACAGATGTGGGCAGGATTTCCAAAGTCGGGGCTCTTTTTCCTGCCAAACTCTGCTTAGAAACCAGCACGGGGATGGTAGAAGGACCATCCGAAGCAAAGTGGCACAGTTGCCCAGTGAATCAGAGGGATTTGGCAGAATCATTGCAATCAGCATGTTGTTCTTCATGAATCCACCTGTCTGCTCTGATTTGGGTGTGATGCCCAAGGCCTCTGGGAGAGTGTTCAGAGTGGGCTTTCTTTGGAGGTGATTCTCATTGGCCCCTGAACTGTGGAGATCAAGATTCTGTCTTAGCCTTTCGGGCTAACATGGGGAAGGATGGCATCTTGGACCCTTGCCCATGGCCTGTGCAGTGTTACCAACCTTCTACAAGGCCTCAGCCATTTATGTCTTTAAATACCCTTGCTGGCTGAAATAATGATGGAGGGTAGAGAGATTCTGGCCCAAAGCTAACACCCTAGAGCTTTACTAACCCCCCTACCCTTAGCCCCAAATATTAACAAAACAAGGACGTTATCACATTACCAATCCAGGCTGCAATTGAATATTTGCCAAGAATTCCACGCTTCCACCTCACATAATACATTTTATTTTTCTTTTGGGGATTTGTTTTCTGAATCAGTTTACTTCTCCGTGGTCCAATAATCACCAAATGGAATTCTCTCCATCTTTCATCCTTCATCATTAGGGGAAAAAATACAGTATCATTTTCTGGCAAGAAATAAATATCTCAAAATGAAAGACAATATTTAGTGACCAAAAAAAAAAAAAAATCCCTCAAGAGCACTACTTTTCTGATGAATCAGAGCTGGAAGTGATTAAGGGCTCAGTGCATTAAAACAATGAGCACTCACGTCCATTCCTTCATTTTCATAAGAAAATCAAACATCCTCTTTTAAGGAAGTAGGGGGTTGCTTAACAAATCTTTCAAGTGAGCCATAGATAAGTGCATTGGCATGGTTTGAGGAAACACATAGAGGAAATTAAAAATACTTATTTTATTGAACTAATATTCCCAGTTGGAGATTAAGGTAGCAAATGGAACCCACAACCGTAAGGTCAATGCGATTTGGCCATTTAGTTTCTATTTATTTTGTTCCTAACTGTCAACTTGAACTTGAGGAGAAGTTTAAAATTGTAACTTACTAAGAGCTTAAAAGAGTGTTCCTTGTATATGAGATGGGGTTGTCTCAGATTGTATTTTTGGGTAAAAATACGTGTGGTTTGATTTTATTTGAATCGGTGATTTTTTTTTTTTATTGTATGTTCAGAATTTGAAATACCTGGCTGTTTTCAGGTTGACTACAATTTTGCTGTGTTGTAGAGTTATGATTTCATGATTGTGTGAGTTTGGAAAGGTTCTTACGTCTTTTTTGTCATGGATTTCAAAAGAAAACATTTTTAAAGGCACCATTTAGGGGGCGGGCACCTTGCTGGTGCAGTAGGTTAAGCATCCGACTCTTGGTTTCGACTCAGGTCCTGCACTGGGACCCACTCGGCAGGGAGTCTGCTTCAGATTCTCTCTCCTTCTTCTGCCCCTCCTGCTCATGTGCACACTCTCTCTATCGCTCAAATAAATAAATAAATCTGTATAAAGAAAATGAAAGGCATTATTTAGGAATCAGGGCTAACTGTTTTTTCATTTCCGGCTGCTACCTCTTAGCTATTGGATCTGGACATACTATTCCAGGCTGGTCGTGTTCTGTTCAGTCATCGATGTCTTCTTCCTGGATGGACGACTGTTGTACTTTTTATTTTAGATTTACAAGGAAAGGGACATCTGGAATGCACACCTGTCACATCAGACAGTCACGTTTGCTCAAGAAGCAGATAGTCGCTACCATGGTTAAGCTTCCACCAGTACTTACTACATTCCAGGAAATAGACTAAGGAATTTATGTCCATTATTTCTTGTGGAGACAGTTACTGTTTTGCAGTGACTATAATTATCCTCATTTTATAGGTGAGGAAACTGACCTCTCAGAGAAGATACCTCACTTTCCCATGAACCCCTGGCTGGCAAGTGCCAGGGCTGGGGTTCTCCTGGTGGGTGTCCTCTTGGGTCCCCCCTCCCAGATGTTGTGGGGCTTCTCTAACAGTGGCAGAGACCCAGGTGTTTCAAGATGGTCGTAAAGCTCCTGGGGCAAAAGGTGATAAATGCAAAAGCAGGGCTACATCCCCGTTCTCTTCCAGTTCACAGCAATTCTCCTGCAAAACAACCGTGCATTTGCAGGCCAGCTTTTCCATGGAAAAGCTAGAGTGGGCACACGTTCAACTCAATTCCCACTGTGCTTTCTCACAGAGGTTCTTCCACAAGATTACAAAGACTGGGAACCCAGCCTATTATTATTAATAATTTTTAAAAGTTATTCTGGCTTCTTTCAGGGCCATATCAGTTTCAAAGATCGCTGTCAGGGTGGGAGCAACTGAAGTTGAAACGGCCTGAATGCTAAATGTAGCCTGAGAGCGGAAACTTTGTTCTTCAGAGTTGAAAAGTCGGTGGAATATTCATAGAAATGTAATATGAGCACAGGATACCGAGTCAGTGTCAAAACTTTGTTCCAAACCATATTTGCTATTTGTAAAACTCACTCCTCAGGGCCCGGCTGCGGGATGAGAGGGCAAGTGGATTACAGCACGCCCTGAGTCAGGGCTGTGGGTTGGGGGCTCCCTTCCCATGGGGCTTTTCTCCACAGGAATTAGGGTTCGTGGTGGGGGGGGGCAAAGGTAATGGGGTCCAGCACTTCTAGGAGGACCATCTCTGCCTCAAATACAGAAACTTTTCCTCTGTGTTTCACCTACGGTTTGTGCCTGAGTTTGAAATAGAAACTGTGGAGGGGTCTATGTAATGTTTCACATGTGCAGAAGTGACACCATTTGCTTTTTTCCTTCAAGCTCTCCTGATTGAGATATTGATTTAAAAAAAAAATCATGGTGGCATAGGTTGCAATGAATATCATCTTCAGATGCTGGACTTGTATCTTAAAACTAACCAAAGGACCCATCTACTGATGACCCAAATTTCCTTTCAAGAATTAACAAATTCTCTCGCATTTCCCCCCCCGTAGAACTCTACTCATCTGTAGTTAATCTAAGAATTAACATTTAGCAAATTACTGCCCTAAATGAGGTATGTGCCTGGTGGCTCCGTTGATTAGAACCCTGTGCTAATGAGATCATGAGTTCAGTCCTCGGGAGGGCTGGTTCCCTTCACCGGGGTCCCTGTCTGAATCCCAGCCAGGCCTCCCAATGCACACTGCTTACAAGGGGCCTTCTGGGGAAGAATCAACACAATTTCTTCATCATTTGTGGGAAAAAACCAACTCAAAGCAGATGCCTTGAGTTAACTCAGGGCATGACAGTGATCCTGTGGGGGTAATGAAATGGTACCCTAGAGAAGGCAAGGGCTGCTTGCAGATGGTGGAGGTGTTGCACTTCCTGGGGATGGCTTCTGGGCTGGGAAAACAGATTCTGGGCTGGGAAAACGTGTAGGACGCTCCGGTCCTGCCAAGTGAAAGGGGGACTGTCCTATAGGAAGGGTAGGAGGCTGGATGCTTATCCATGGGGCAGACTCAGAAGGACACTTGGTGGTGGTGGTGGGGGGGTTGTTGAACTTTCACTCATCACTTTCACAGATCATTCTGGGCCTTCCCTATAATGTCAGTAGTCATGTAACCCATGGGACCATTTCTCATACAGCCAGGCCACTCCAGCCAATTGTCTTGGCTGGCAGGAGACACCGTAGCTAAGAGCTTGAAGAGCAGGGGTGGTTCTCACTCTTACTCGCTCTCCATTTTCCACTCTCAGAAACCACCTTTTCAGAGGTAGGTCTAGGTCTGAGGCTAAATCTCACCCAAGCATGACCGGATGCATTGATATCCTCCGAGGCCATTTCTTGGGTTTAAGGAAGAATAATGCCTAATGAGCTCCAGCTGTGCCTGGTGGCATTCCCTGTTGAAACCAGCAGTCCCCACTGGCTTTCTTCCATTTTCCAAGAATACCTTCTTCAGGGCAGCGGCCACCTCTTTTTTTTTTTAAATTTTTAATTTTTATTTTTTTATTTTTTAAAAACTTTAACTATTACATCCTTATTGCCCAGCAGATTGCTTTGTGTTTGGAAGTTCAATAAATATCTGATGGATATTCAATTGTGCAACTGGTTCCATTTAGACAAAGGCAGTATTTCAAATGTTATCGTCTTATTTTTCTCTTTGCAAAATTATATGCCCTTACCAGAAAAAAATGAGAAAATAGAGAATAAATATCACCCATAATGTCATCACTTGGAGATAGCCTTTCTTGGCATTTTAGGGTGCATGATAGTTACATCTGTATGCATATCTTTCAACTACACGGGACTCAGACAATACATATTATTGTGTAATCTTTTTTTTTTTTTTTACTTATATAAAAATCTTTGCATGGTACTATATATTGAGATTATATATTATTCCACCTTATTACCTTTAATTTTTTTCCAGAGCATTTTATTGCATGACTGGACTTCAACTTAATCAGTCACATATTAAAATCTTGTAGTTTAAACTCTTTGCATAGTTTTGTTTATTTCCTTGGGACAAATTCCGACAGGAGGAATTGCATGGTTCCACGGTTTTCTAATTTGCTATGTGTTGGCAAAGTTGGGGGTCAGAGAGGTGCCCCCAGTATGAACTCTGGTCTGCAACAAACAGGAGAGTGCATTGCCACTCTCCTGCCTTGCCGACAGTATTTATTAATCTTTTGTATATTCGCTAACTCATAAGCGAGAAGGTAGCAATGTGCTTGTACCTTGCATTTCCTTTATCAGTAGTGAAACTGAGTATTTTTTTTTCATGTGGCCATTTTAATGTCTACTTTGCAAGGTGACTGTTAATATTTTTGAAGACCCATGTATTTTGGGGGCTAGTAGACCTCCTTCTCTCTGTTTCTTTATTGTAAAAATTAGTTGACACCATCTATTTGAATACAAAGCCATACACAAAAATGTTGATCAGCTTTGTGACCCTGCAGGGTGAAGGTCAGAAGGAAGGGTCACCCAAGAGTAAATGGGCTGAGTAAATGGTTTCCAAGCAAAGACCTGGGTGAGCTTTGCCAGAGGAGGGGCGGGAAGAGCCACCTGTGAAGAAAGAGAAAGAGGATGTGACCTGAAGATTTGTGACTTTGAGAAGGTCACTGGAAATAGACAAGGTCAGAGATAGTACAGGGGCTGGCAGCTCCAAATGGGAGCCAATTAGGCACAGAAGGGAGCAAGATGGTCAGGGGAGCTATAGGAAATGAAAGAGATGGTGCCCGGGGGTGGTCTGTGGTCTCCCTGGGGGGTGGGGGGCAGGCATCTCCTCAGATGTCCCTAACACAGCAACGGAAAAGAGACACACCAGCAGCGCCCGCTTCTCTGAAGACTTATCTGGAGTCCAGTGTGACCAAGGCAGGCGTGTTTAAGACCAGAAAGGGAGATAGGTGCCACTGCACACACGCGTGGTCTTCTGGCTAGAGCACACTGTGCTTTCCTGGAAAGCCCGGGAGTAACCACACCTGGGAGAGGGAAGGGAAATACACAAATTGGTGGTAATTAAATAAAGATAAAATACTGCACTAAAATTGCCCCAGCATGTATATGACTCCACTTATGGAAAACTGTATATAAAGATATGTAATACGTCATTATAATTATAGGTTTTAAACATGATATGTATTACTATATATATAGCACGTGTGTGTGTGTATATATATATATATATATATATATATATATGTATGTGTGTGTATACATATACATAAAATACCTGAATATAGGAATATGCACACTTGCCCATGGTCATGTCCAGAGAGTGGCAATGAGGTGAGACAGGGAGAAGGCATTATTCTCGCTTTTCCTCACATTTTTAAATGTTGCTTCACTTGTTCCAACAAACATGTATTCATTCTCTAGCTTGTACACGGTCAAATGAAGAAAAAAAATGGTTAAGATGGGAAATATATGTGTGCTGAGGGCGGCCTTCCACTTCCCCTCAGTGGCGTGGCTGGGGATTCATGAGGGCAGTAGAAGCTGAGGTCCTGGGCTGTCACCGGAGCCCCTGCCAACTCAGACAGAGGAACCCCTGGAAGCACCTGAGAGTCACACCTGGGCCCTGCAGGGCGCCGAGCTCATTGGCATGTCACACTTAGATGACAGGGGAAGCCGTGCCTTCTTGGCAGGCGGGACTCTAGCCAACAGGTAAGACATTTCCAGGCCACCTGTTTCCAGATCAGGTGAGCATCGCCACCTGGCAGGGAGGAGGCACGGGTTCATTGCAGGGGAAAGAACTCGAGCTTGGTGCAAGAGGAAAAATGAGAACTTTTCTCCTTCCGTTCAAGAGCTGCCCGTGCACCATGAAACAAAGTATCTGACTGGGACTTTTTGTTATTTTACATCAGGTAAAGCCGCTTTAAGGCAACACTGTTTCCTGCGTCCTTTGTGTTCCCCTGTCCTGTGGTCTGGAGACAAAGCTGGGGAACAAGACTCAGCTGACCTCTGACTTTCTGGAGCTACCCTTGAGTAGGGGAGATGGACGGATGGCACGCGAGGGACCGAACAGAGAGAGGGTCACACATGGTAAGATTGCTCTGAAGGGAACCAAAAGCGGTGGGAAGTTCAGGGCTGGGCTGTTTTGGATCTGGAGGCAGCGGAAGGTCTTTCAGAGGAGAGGACGTTTACCCTGAGTCAGGAATGAAGAGAAAAGGTTAGCAGGTGAGTTGCCAACCAGCTTAAGGGGGACCTGGGAGGCGGGACTCAGCTCAGCCTACTGGCTGTCGGTCTGGAGAGCAGCGAGTGTGGGGGGAGCTGGTCAGCATGAGGTTTGAGAGGCCAGCAGGCATCAGATCATGCCTGGCCCCATAGGTGGGTCATATCTAGATATTCAATTTTGTCCTTAGTGCGAAGGCAAGGTAAAGTGTGCTTAGAAATCTGACATCATGATGCCGCTTCATTTTACACAAGCTTTACACCAGCTTCAACTCAGCATGTGTAAAGATCTGTTGAAGGAGTGCAAAATAGATAAACGGACTGATGTTCCAGGGTCAGAACATGTCCCATGTTTATTTTATTTTATATTCTATTTTATTTTATATATCTTATTTTATATATTGTATTTTATTTTTAAGCTACGGTTTTGACTTCCATTACATCAACAATCACCCCCATTTAGATTTATTTTCACAAAAAGACCAAGCTACAGTGATGTGAATGGAGTCTGATGCTGCAGAGCGTGCCTGAAATCAAAGGAAAGGTTAATGAGACACTGTCTCCACAGCGTGGAGTGTATGAAGCGCTTCCCCAAACGGGACGCCGTCCATCTTTGTCATCTCCCAGCATGCTGGGTGGAGCAGACGCTCCTGCTGTCTCCGTGGTGTCTCCAGATGAGGAAACATCTCAGAGAAGTGAGAAAGGACTGGGTGGGGCCATACCCCCAGGAAACCAAGAGGCACCTGGGAGTCAGCGTGAGGTAGAGAACAGACATGGATGTCGAGCTTGGGCAGATCTGGTTTCCAGACCAGCTCTGCACTTACTGTTGTGGGGTTTTGGAATAGGCACCCTACTGTATGATCTCCATGAGGCCCACTTTCCATCTTTAAAATGGGGGTAATATCAGTTACCTGCAGATTATATCTTGGTGCAGATTAAAAGAGAAGAATTAGAATATCTGGCACACATGAGACACTCAAGAAATATTAGTTTTTAGGTTCCATTACCCATAAAAATTCAATGAATCCTTCCCAAAATAGAACATCCTTTAGAATCTTACCCACCTCTTTTTGTTGTTGTTGTTGTGGATGGGACATCCAAAAGGATGTTAGGGTGTTTTTTTTTTTTTTTTGGTTTGGTTTGTGGTAAGCTGACTTTGCACTTTAAGAGGGAAAAGAAGGAAATCTGTAGTACCTCAAACAATGAGCCTTTTTAAAGCCTGCATTGGACTCCAATTTCAAAGAATATTCTTATTAACATACTTTCTTATAAATGGAGCACTACTCATCAAATATTTATAAGTAGTAGCCTGAGAAGCCAGTGCAGTTCTTGGCAAGCCTGGGGACATTTCCCACGTGCACTGTGGGATGGCGTAGGCAGGAGAGACCCTTTAATTTTGTGACATGGTTTGGGGGCTCCAGCATGAGTTAGTCTTGGCATGGTTTCTCCCTGCTCTGGGCCTGTTCTGGAGCCTTTCAGGACTCCCACGTAGACTGTCCTTGCAGGCAACTCCCTTTGAAGTCCCTGGGAGCTCTTGGAATGGAAAACATACACAACGGGGGTGTTAATGCAAATAAGCATCAGACCTGATGTACATGGGGGAATAAAGGTGCTTCTCACCCCAAATATTAGCTCTCAAGCCCAGAAACTACGGTGTGATCATTAAAGAAAAAAAGTCATCCCTCCAACAACCCCCCCCCCCAATCTATCACCAAAGCTCCATCATCTCCATTCGCTCAGGAAATGATAAACCTGCTAATTACCCGAGAGTTTTAATTAAGCAACAGATACAGACAGTGTAAGGCTCTGTTTTTCCTTTAAACATATCAATAAAATGAAATTCTCAATTCCAGAGCAACTTGCTAAATGAAAAAAAAAATAAACATTACTCTCTTTTGAAATATCACTCATCGAGCATGATAATTTAGAAAAATATCTCTATTAGAGATAGTTAGAGATATTTTTTGGTGGAAAATGCAGTCGCCGATGTAGCACAAAGCTGCAATTTGTAGACAGGTTAAGTAAATTAAATCACTCACTGTCTTTTTTTTTTCAATGGCTTTAAAAGTTAAAGGTAATTTGCAAAGAAAATGCTCAGTTTGAATTGGTTTGTAATATCTGTTAATGATCTTTAAAAAAATCCACTTATTCACAATCCGGTCCCTGGGGGAATTCCAGCGTGCTATCAGAAAAATTTCTGAAGTCTGAAATGTCATTAGCTAGTGATTCCTTTGAAGTAAAAAGCCCCGAAAAAATAAATTATATAAGGTATACAAGTGCGCAGGACAATCACTTTGATGAATAATATCTGTGTTTTTCATAACTAAGAACGCAACAATTGAAATCCAGGCTGCTAAATTATAGAGCTGTCTTGTGAATTACCTCGGTGGATGTATGCCTGTTCTGTTTATTTCACACATATATTGAGTTCTTCCATATATTTATAGATTGTTGATGTAAAAACAGTAGTGTTGGAACAATTTTGATTATATTCATTGTGTTTACCTTTTGGAAACACAAGGTGTTGCCTAAATACAGCTCTACAGGTGTTGCCAGCCGGAACTAAAACAATAGCCTGTTTTAGGGCAGCCTCCTGGATCCCAGATCCAGGTGCCCTGAACGGCAGCGCGAATACCGCACAGCCCCGCGAATTGTCTGATATTAGATAACAGTGCTGTGAAATGCTACACCAAAGGGGACATTTTCTTCCTGACCCTGGCTGGCTATTGGTTTTTGCCTGGAAGCAGGGGAGTCTTTGTAATACGATATTAGTCAGTGTAACTACAGATGCTGCTTCGGCTGCTATAAATAGCTAATCTTTTTTTTTTTTTTTTTTTTTTTTTGAGAAGAGTCGGATTTTAGTAAACCGTTGGCTACAGGTTAATTATACATTTCGTAAGAAGGCACTTCCTTGTAGGCAGCCTAAATTTGTTGCCTTTTAATGCTGCTTTATGTGAGGATAGCCACGTATGACCCTCCAGGAGGAACTTCATTATTTCTTTATTTTACACATTGGGGATTTAACTTTTTGTTCTTCTCACCTGAACTGCCAAGGGACCCAGTCTTACTCATTTTTCCTCCAGGGGGAAGGCATTCTGTTCTTCCCAGTTCGGCTGATTTATAACTGTAGGTGTGGTTCTTCTGGTTTTCTGCTCTGTCACGGACATCCGGAGAGCACACCGAACGTGGTTAAGAACAAGCCGCTGATTGATTCGGTAATATTTAGTGCCTCCGTGTGCTTCATCTAAGAAATGGAAGTCAACACTTGAAACTTTTTTGGGAAGCTTTATTGGCATTCCATGTATGGAAGATGGAACTTAGTGTGTTATCTTGGAAAGGGCACACCCTGTAACTACCTCCCGGGACGAGAAAGAAAATACAGCCAACATTCCCGACTGCCCATAGGATGGGACACCCCTTTCCTCCTCAAAGTAGCCACTCTTCTGATGTCCAACACCATAGATTTGGTTTTTGTTTTTGTTTGAACTTTGTATGAATGGACTCCTATGGTAAGTGTTCTTTTGCGTCTGATTCTTTCTTTCAACATTGTGTTTGTGAGCTGTGTCTATGTTGCCAGGTGCAATTATATTTTCCTTGTTTTATTCCATTCCATTGTATCAATAATATATATCAATAATATACCACAATTAACCATTTTACCCTGGATGAACATCGGGTTGTTGTCGGTTTTTGGCTATTTCAGAGAGCCACTATAAGCTTTGTCATGCATGTCTTGGGGGGTGTGGCTGCATTTCTTTTGGGTGTGTAGGCTAAGAGGGAAGTTACTCAATTGTAGGGCGTGACCGTGCTCAGCTTTAATGATGTCAGTTTTCCAAAGAGGTTGTATAAGTTTCCACTCTCACTGGTGGTGGGTGAGAGATGTGCTGCTCTCATTCTTGTTAACTGGTATTTTTCTCCTTTCTGATTTTGGTCATTCTGGTGACATGTAGTTGAATATCATTATGGTTTTGATTTCCCAGATTATTAAGAAGTTGAGCATCTTTTCATATACATTGGCTGTTGGGAAATTTTATGAATGGGGTTTTCAAGGAACTTGTTTGTTCCTTTTTCCATTACTTTGTTCATCTTCTTTGTTTTGAAGGAGATAGTTATATATTCTGGATTATTCCAGTTATGATTTTTTTTTTTTTTTTTAAGAGAGAGAGCACACACATTCGCTGCTGCTGCTTCAGCAACTTTGCATCCACTTCTGGTGCACAGGAGTTCCCAGGCATAGGAGGGGAACAATGCTCTTCCTCTCAGGCCTAGGAGCAGGGGGTTGGCCCCTCAGGCTGGACCCGAAGACCACCGTGGATAAGGAAGAGCACTTTGGATGAGGGGTTTAGGGGGAGGGGTGAAGGGAGAGGGAGAGAGAGAGTCCCAAGCAGGCTCCATGCCCAGAGTGGAATGCAACATGGGCCTCTAGCTCACGACCCTGAGATCATGACCTGAGCCGGAATCGGGAGTCGGAGGCTTAACTGACTGAGCCACCCAGGCGCTCTAAGGATATAATTCTTTTTTGATTATATATATTGCAAATATCATATACCAAAAGTTTGACTTTTCACTCTAAATATGGTATCTTTAGATGGATAGAAGAGTTTAATTTTTTTAAATTTAAATTTTAAATTTAGTTTTTTAAATTTAAAATTTAAATTTAAATTTTTAAAAATTATTTTTATTTTTAAAATTTTTAAAAGATTTTTATTTATTTATTTGACAGACAGAGATCACAAGAGGCAGAGAGGCAGGCAGAGAGAGGGGGAAGCAGGCTCCTTGCTGAGCAGAGAGCCCTATCTGGGGCTTGATCCCAGGACCCTGAGATCATGACCTGAGCCAAAGGCAGAGCCTTAACCCACTGAGCCACCAAGGTGCCCCAAGAAGAGTTTAATTTTTATGTGGCCTAATTTCCCAATATTTTCCTTTATAATTAGTGCTTTCTATGTCTCATTTAAGAGAGCTTCGTTTATCCCATGGTCATGAAAATATCCTTTTATATTTTGTTCTGGAATCTTTATTGTTTTACTGTTCACGTTCAGAGTTGTAATCCATGTCATTGATTTTTGTATGTGGTGTGAGGTTGGGATCAAATTTGTTTTTTCCTCCACACCCTACACCATTAGTGAAAAAGACTTCTTTCTCTGGTGCTCTGAAGCAATACGTTTATCATAAATTAAGTACTCACTTATTTATAGAATAATCATGACTACCCCACCCCCCAGCACTTTATTCTGTTAGTATGAGGAGTTATTTAATAGGTTTTTGAATGTTAAACCAATCTTCCATTTCCAGACTAAATCCAATTTGGTTATGATATATTATTTATTTGAAGTACTTCATATATTTTGATAATTTTTACAACAATGTGTATGCATGAAACTTACCTGTACTTTTCCTTGAGTGTAATGTCCTTGTCAGGTAAGTTATCAAGGTTTAGCTGGCTCATAAAATGAGTTGAAGAAGTGTCCTCTTTACGTTCTTTAAAAAATTAAAACATAAATAAGTCTAATCTAATATAGTTATTTAAAATATATGTAGTTTGTCCTAAGAATATTATCAAAGTTCTCCAGAAAAGCAGAACTAAACATTTCTGTGTGTGTGTATTTATTTATTATAGGAGTTGACTAGCACAATTATGGAGGGCAGGAAGTCCTACAATGTGCTGTCTGCAACCTGGAGACCAAGGAAAGCTGCTCATGTAATTCACCTCAAGTCTGAAGACCTGAGAGTCACAGTGGTCCATGTGGGGAGCAACTCTGTAAATTCTAGCTGGATTCTGAAGGCCCAAGACCCAGAAACTCGGATGCCTTAGGGCAGGAGAAGATGGATGTCTTCACCTTTCTTCTGTCTTTCTCTTTTATTCAGGTCCTCAATGGATTGGATGATGCCTACTGCATCGGTGAAGGTGATCTTTCTTACTCATCTACTGGTTCAGATGCTAATCTCTTCCAGAAACGCTCTCACAGACACATCCAGACGTATGTTTTACCAGCAGTCTGGGCATCTCTTAGCCCAGTCAAGTTGACACATGAGAATAACGGGCACAGTGAGTATTCATCACAATTTCTTTCATTCCAGGCTTCTGTATATTTTAATGTAGACTTGTGGCAGGAGACTGGTTTTGTGTGAGTTTGCCTGGGAAAGAAAATGGAAGTCACACTATCTTCTGGGACTCACAATCTGCTCATGTGCCCAAGGTTGAAATTTATTATCACATCTCAATCCTGGGACCCACAATCAAGGCTCATCCTGGGTTTAAAGGAGGACCTGTAAGATGAGAAGCTTTTGGGACCTATGAGAAGCATTCAAATAAAACACCTGCTCCCCTATGAGAAGCTTCAAAGCCAATTTCTCCACTTTTGACCCTTCAGTTACTGCTCCACAGAGGGCATTTTTTTTTTAACTTTAATCCCCTTCAATCCTGTATATCTCATGCCTTACCCCATCTCTCCATTCCCACTTGCTACTGTCCAAGTTCAAGGCCTTATCACCTACTGCTTGAGCTATGGCATTTGTGGGACATCTAGTGTCCATTTTATCCCCTTCCGAGCCATCCACGTGCTCACTTTAAAATGGGCAGCTGGCCATGTTAGTCCGTGTTGGAAACGGCTTGGTGGGTCTCTGTTGCTCTCTGAGAGGCAGTCCAGGTTCGTGAACACAGCACATGAATTCCCCCGTGTCCTGGCTCTTGCTGACTTCTCCAGCACGTCTCGCTCCTCACACTCCAGCAGCTCTATCTGCTTGCGGTTCCCAGTACTCCCCCTGGGATTCTTCGTGTCCCAGCTTTTGTGTGTGCTAATCTTTATCCCAGGGATGGACTATCTATCTATGTCTTACTCCTGGGCCATCCATTCTTTCACAGTCAACTCAAGCCAGAGACCCTTCATCCCACCCAGCTGGGGTGGCATGGTCTCCTTTTTTATCCATGCCGCTGGCTCTGATTAGACTGTGAACTTCTTGAAGCCTGGGTTCAAATCTGAGTCATTCTTCCATCTATAACTTGCTCTGTGCTGGAGGGTAACAGGTGTTCGATAAGCATGGATAGACTTAAACAGAAGAGACAACATTTACTAGTTGACTAGTTTGGGTTTCATTTCATTTTTTTTTTTTTTTCTTGCAAGCCCAAGATGGAATGAAATGAATGAAATGGCCCAAACACCATGACCAGAAGGGATGCAGGAAGTCAAAGACGATGGAAAATCTGCAGATAGCCATCTCTTCCTGAACGACTGAATTCGGTTCAAATGATTAACACCCTTAGGATGGGATTCATTTTTGTAGAATGGATTCGTGACAAGGATTTTCTATAAACATAAATTTTTTTTTCCAGAGAAACAAATTTGAACACTCTAGCCCAAGAATTTAAATGAAGAAAAATAATCCTACTTAAAAGCAAATTGACCAATATCCTTCCTCTTTTCTCTTATTAATAAAAGAGTTTACACGGAAACTCTGTAAGAAATTGTGTAAGAGATTCACAAGGATCATTAAAGTCTCTACGAGACATTCACTTTCACTTTGTAAAATTGGCTATACCCTCAAAATGGTATCCCATAAAAATGGACTTTCTGGGGCTCTTATATATATGAATGGGTTTTAGTCACACAGTGGTGCCATTCATTTTATTTGGCCCATTTATTGCAAGTACATTCTAAATTTGGCCTTAATTATTTTTCCTTTCACAAAAATATTTTGTGGGCTCTTTTTGAACCCCGACTACTTCCTTCTTGCCCCTTAAGACAGAATCCAGGAGTGTTACTTTTGTTCTCTTCTAATTAAAATAATTGCTTGGTTCCTTTTAACTAGATTCATGCAGTTATTAGCCTAATACATGGATGGGTGCCATGGGGTGCTTGAGAAACAAAATGAAAAGTGATCGTGTAGCTTCACATGAAAAAGATTGTGCAGTGCCAAGGAGCATTACTCCTTTCAGCCGGCATTTTATCACGGCCTTTAGTAAACCTGGCCTCCCCCTGCCCCCATACCCTCACTAAAAGACTATTAAGTGAAAGAATGGTTCTATTTTCTCCATTAGGTAGACAGTGAACTCACTACAATTTGAAGAGGGGCACTTGATATGCTGGGTATGGCCCAAAGACTGGGGGGCTGGTTTTAATCTCTGTCCCGCTTTGTCTTTCAGAATAACTGCAATTGAAGGATAAATGCTCTGTGTCCGTTTATCAGAAGGCACTGGAAGAAGAGGGACAAAGGTGCCTGGATGTATGTGTTCACCAAGAGTTGTCAGGACCTTGATTCTAAAAGGAAGTTGTAAACTAATGTTTTTGACGTCAAGATGTTTCTGGAAGTGGAGGAAGTTCAAGAGTTAGGCAAACACAGGCTTGCAGGCTAAGTTCAACCTATTGCCGGTTTTTGTAAATAAAGATTTATTGGAACACAGCCACACCCATTAGCGGATGGGTTGTCTGCTGTGGCGTTTGTGCTACAATGTGGAGCAGTAGTGGCCTAAAAGATTTACTGTCTGGTTCTTTCCAGAAAAAGTGTGCTGACTTTTGATACAGTCCGTCCAATGCACTGAATATTTATGAATGCACTGCTCCCTGCCGAGAAAGGTATTTACTGGAATTTCAATGGGGGTCCTCATTTGATGAGATGCTGAGGGCTTTTGGTAATGTGCTTAGGTTATGAGTGTTCAGTACTGGTGAACAGACAGCAGGAAGTGAGGCGGATTTGGGGCAAGACATTATGGTTTGAGAAAGAGGTTTTGCCATTAAAGTCTCAGTGGCAAGTCACTGATCGTGGCTGGGCTGTTCCTGTTAGATAACAAGATTGCTCTACTACGTGGAGAAGGTGCTGAGATTTCCAACGTGGAATGCACCTTGATTTACTCCTTCAGGACCTTATGGTCAACATTATGGATGTCTGCTTCCAGGCCAAAAGATGGGCACCCTTTGCCACCAGTTGGTAGTTGGACGGCTCAAGCGAGAGAATGTGCATCCCAAGCATTCCCTAAACCGTAAGATGCTCTATTTGTGACATATGAAAACATCAGGGTAAGTGTTGTTTCTGTCTGGCACATGAAGAAATGACACAGCCTACCCAAGATCAAGTAGTCAGCCAGCAGAGGACCCGGAGGCTAGCTCTCTTGCTTTAAGTCACCATTCTTTCCAGTATACCATATGCTTCTTTGCATCACGCTTCTTTCCATGGTTTCAGAAATGCTCTGTTCTTTAGTTCATTTCTTTATTCTTTCATTCACTATTGAACATTCTTTAAGAGCCTGCTATGAATGGAAAAGGAGCTGGATGTTTCAGGGAGAGTGAGGACTATGTAAAAAGAGTTGGAAGACCCTTTATAATAATTTTATTCTTGGACCCCTGTGGCCGGAATCCTCCAGAAGGACGTAGATTCTCCTCTTGAGTTCCCCTGCCCTGACCAAGGAGCTGGACCTTATTTGTGATATGGAGAACAAGAAAGTAGATTGGATGAGAAAGGGAGAGCAATCCTGTCATCCAAAAGGGTTGCCTGACATGTTGTTTTACGTAGTGTGTGTGTGTATGGTATGTGTACACACCATGAAAGCAAAGAGAAAGAGGGATTCTGAAGTGTTGATAGCAGATTTTAGCAGCAGCTAAAGGATGGAGACAGTCTGGGTTTGGAGGATTTGCAAGTTAGGATTTTGTATATAAAGTCCAAGGGAATCCATATCAGAGGAATTTTCCAATATGAATTGTCCGATTAAATGACATAAATTAAACACGCCAGATGTGGATTTATTTTATCACACTGTTAAATACAGTCTTCATTCAGATTGTATTCATTCAATGATGTGTCTTCTAAGTTTTGAAATGATGATTATCAAATGTGCCTAGAGGAAGCAGCTTCCACGAAAATATTAAATTTGCCTTGTCATGGTAAGAGAAGTGAAATTCTGGAAGTTTCTGTTTTTGACACTAGCTGTTTTAACAGGAAGTTTGCCAGTATTTTCTTCATATTCAGTGTTGTTGGCTACTTGTTTTTTTCAGGTTTGTCTATGAGCCTAAGTCTACAATTCTCTGAAGCAAATATGCTGGTGAAGTTGCCTGATAAAAAAGCAAACCTTCCAGAATCTTCCATTGGAGAATTGTCACCTGCAAAGACCTCTGAGAGGTAGAGTAGAAAATTCTGCCTTATTATTTTCTCCCTCCCTTTCCATAAGTCACTCACAGCCCTGCCAACTGAATTTGGAGGTGGTGCTATCTGATTCTGCAATTCATTAATGAAGCCATGTTACTTCTTGGATATTCCCAGGATCCAGGATGCTGCTGTCTTAAGAAATGTAATTTGGTTCAGCACAGAGAAAGTATATTCATAGCAGGTCTCAGCCGTGATACAGATAATACTTTTCATCTGTAAGAAATTTATAAGCATTGACTAATTTACTTAAGTTCCCTGTAATTGAGCGAATTTTCTTCCGTTTGCTGTGGGAAAACCCTTCTTTTTCTAATTCTAATCTTTCAGCAGGTATTCTCCTGAAACCTTGTCACCATGCTGGAAATGTTTTGTAGAGGGGAAATACATCTTTGAACACAGTGTAATATTTCACTGAAATAGATGACCTCCATTTCCTCCGTGTAGGGCATATTTTTAAATGTTTAGACAATGTTCTGGGAAAAAAAGTGAAATCTCCTTGAAAACTGAATAACAGTGGGAACTGTTATTGCATTACTCCAGCCCCCATTCCTGCCACGACTATGGGCAGTGTTCTTCAGGGCTTAGAGGTATTACTTTGGGTTCCCCAGAAAGGAGAACTGGAGGAAAACAAAGGTGCTGTCTTTTTCGCAGAGAGTTCAGTGTCAGAGTGGAACAGGCTGGGGAGAATGGTGGTCAGGCTGAGATGAAAGGAACAAATACAATGGTGCGTTATCAGTGTGGCCCCAGCTTGGCATGGGGTATAACCAACTGCTCTGTCCTTGGGATCATGGTTGGCTAGACAGTGGTCCTCCAAAGAAATGTCTGCATCCTGATTCCTAGAACCTGGGGATGTTACCTTCTGTGCCAAAGACTTTGCAGATGTGATTAAGGATCTTGGGGTGGAGGGATTGCCTTGGATTATCTGAGGTGGTTTGAAATCCAATGGCAGATGTCTTTAGAAAATGGAGGCACAGCCAGAGGTGCAACTGACAGATGAGAGGGCAGGGTGACTGTAGAGGCGGGCCTTGGGAACTCACCAGAGGCTGGAAGAGTTGAGGATGGGACCCTCCCCTGGAGCCTCTCCGCACAGCCCCTGTTGGTGTCTCCACCATATTGACGGCAGACTTACACAGTCATACATCTCTGTTGCTTCCAGCCACCATATTTGTGGTAATTTGGTACAGCAGCCATGGGAAACAAATGCTGGGAGGTCTCAGGATAGACTAATAGAGGAAGGACAGTGAAAGAATTTATTTGCTACTTCCAACCATTGATTGGGGAACGGTTTTCCTCATGGGACATTGATACCCCTTTGTGTGCCCCTCTTACCTCCGGGTTGAGTGTGGTTGGGTGCAGAGTTTTTCTGGAGTGTCTCATGCTTCAGGGATAATGGGGAAGCTCCAGGAAGGGAGCACAGAGGCCGGCCAAGCAGACTCAAGAAGGGGCTCCATTTACATGCTAAAGTTTGTGATCTGGAAGCTGGTAGAAACAAGCAGCTGAGAGCCCAGAGCAGTGAGGCCAAGTCACCACCTGAGAGGCGGCATAGAGAGGGATTGGAAATGATGATCTCCTTGGTTCTCACCATAGCGCCATGAGGCAGATCTGGTATGATCTCCTCAGTAGGTACTCATTCTCCAGTCTTTTTTTTTTTTTTAATTTTTTAACTTTTTATTTAAAAAAAAATTTTTTTTTAAAGATTTTATTTATTTGACAGACAGAGATCACAAGTAGGCAGAGAGGCAGGCAAAGAGAGAGGAGGAAGCAGGCTCCCTGCTGAGCAGAGAGCCCGATGTGGGGCTTAATCCCAGGACCCTGGGATCATGACCTGAGCCGAAGGCAGAGGCTTTAACCCACTGAACCACCCAGGCGCCCCGTCATTCTCCAGTCTTGACTAGCATGAGCTTCTGGAACTCACTGTCACTCAGGGTTGCCTGTCTCATCTTCAAATGCAGTGACTGAAATCCTATACTTCAGCTGAGTCGAAACCCCCACTTCACTCTGTGAGTGGCTCTAGTATTACTTCTCGAGGCACATAAGGTAAAGCTCATTCTGGCATGTGAAAGCTCTCTCCAAATATCTGAAGAGGTTTTATCCTTTTTCTCTCTACCAAGAAGAGCACACCCCATTTCTTCAACTCTGGCCTAGTAGAACAGCTTTCTCTTTGTGGCTGGTGGCTGTCCCCTGTCCCTCTTCTGGACATGCTGCAGTTTGTCTCCCCATAGGGAAGCTCCGAGAATACACTGGGACTTCAGGAATGGTCTCCTCAAGCACACAGGGGTCTTTCCTCCTTGGTGTTTATGTCAATTATTGTAGTCAGAGCTTGTTTTTATTTTATTTTATTTTTTTGCCAAGCACATCCTTTGTAGTTGCACTAAGCGTGGTGTTGGTTACAGTGCTTCTCATACATGTGTATGGATGTTAAGAGCAGGTGTTAGTACTGAAGGTGCCCCCCCCAAGAGCTCCAAAGAATGGATCAGTTTGCAAGTGGTGTTACTGTATGGTAGAGATCAAAATGCCACCCCATGTCATGGCAGATAAACAGTCACAGTTTTATGCAGAATTAAGGTCAGTTGAGGCTTCTTACAGGTCAGTACCAACTGGCCATTCTCAGCCAACTTGCCCTGCCACCATCCTTCCTCCTCAGAAGAAACAACCAACCAACCAACCAACCAAACCCAATTCTGGAGCACCTCCTGGGATGGAGGAGATCTACCTGGGTTGAGCAGGCAGAGCTCCCCTCCTGGTCCCATCCAAGACCCCAGGATCTTCGGCAGGAAGAGCTATTACCATGGGCTAAGAAGGCCAGTGGACATGAGTTTTAGATCCATTATCTGCCATCTTCACAGGAACCCTGCAAGGTAGACATGACTGTCTTCATTCTATTGATAGACAAGTTAAGGCTCAGTTCAAAGGAACTTTCCTGAAGTTGTAGTGCAGCAGACCTAGGGTTGAGCCTCAGGGGGGCCAGCCTTTCTGTGCGGTGGTCAAAATGATTTTGAAGCTGTACTCGAGGGGAGGGGGGGTTCTTGGACCTCTGCAGGTGCACTGAGCCTTGAGAAGACCCTTCCAGGCCACCTGAAAGAACTGGGAGCACGCAGTTGGCATCAAATAGCTTAGGCTCTGTAGGTTCTCCCTCAATGACTGGCTCTTCTGGTCTCATATGTGTTAGGAAACATCCCTGCCATGTTCTGGCCCAGCCTCCACAGTTCACAGACTTGGGACTTTCTTTGGTCCAGTATCCATTCACTAAGTGCCTTCTGGCTCTCTTGCATAAGCCAGGGTAGAGATGGAAGAACAGATGTCCTTGGCTTAGGTCATGCAGCATGGGAGTACAGGGGATTGACTGAGGGTCTCAAAGGTCTAGGTCACTCAATCTGATCCTGCAGAGATGCCAGTAGCACTTGAACTTCCTCTGGACATCTACCTAGACCAGGGTGCTCTTGACCCCATGACATGGGACAGTAGTTTATGAAGCATTAGCTACCCTTTTTACCTCTAGGATTTTTCTTTTCACTTTTACCTCAGGCAGGCAACTAGGCCAGTGCCTACTTGTTTTGAGGGGAGGGAAGTGACAGTGAAAAATGGGTCTTCACCTGGTCATGGCAGATTCTTTAAGTTGGCAGCCTCACACCCCTCTTAACTGGTTATTTCCTATAACAAAGGCTAGACACCAGACACTTAAGTTCCTGCCACCCTACAGATTGAAATGGGCAGATGCCTCCAGTGATGAGTGTGAAACACAGGCCCCTTCCTTCCCGGCCGGCTTTGTCCCACTTGTCTGGCATGGACTGCTCAGGGGACAGCTGTCATTGTTAAAGAGGGGCCTGGCTGGAGGCTAAGAAGAGCCTGCCTGCTTCCTTGACTGCGCCTTTGAGCACTGTGCCCGATTTTTTGCTTGTGTCTCACAATAAATTTCTATTTCGCCAAACCTCTATTGTTGGGTTTCTGTGACATCCTTCCAGATGTGAGGCTTACCCAGTATACTGTTCTGTTTTGCTACAGCTGTGGGGGAATGAAACACTTAGGGCCTTGCTGAAGAGTGGAGAGAACAAGCCTGTGGGGACATTTCACACTCATGATGGTGGGGGAAGGGGACTGGGAGAAGGACATCTGTCCTTGGTGTCTTGACACTTGAAAGGGACTGGAAGGGTAGAACCCAAGGGTGTCCAGGTCAGCTTCGGCCAAAGACACGTGAGAACCAGGTAGAGGGACTGACTGATGTATGAGAGGTTGCCTGCATAGACAGCTGGCACCAAACCCCAACAGCCTCTCCCCTACCACGTCTTAGAACTGAAGACTCCCCAGAACTTGGCCATGGCTGAGGCAAAGGGGAGACCCCACGACTGAGTTTCTGCCACCTTGCAAGAATGAGGCTTCAAAGAAGACATGATATTAAGTTATTACAAACTTATATTTTTAATGCCTGAGTTGTGGACTGAACTGAGCACCACCTCTGTGTTAGCCGTTGGATAGAACGTCTAGAAGCACTCTTTGCCAGGCTGAAATGGATGAGTCATACTGGGTGAACCCTTGAGTGGGCTTGCCTCTACTCCTGCATGAGCGCCCAGTCTAGGGGACAGTACTGGGCTGAGTGATGGGGAAGGGCTGCCGGGGTTCAGGGTTTCTGGGGTCTCAAGCTGACCTCTCTGACGGGGCCCCTGTTCTCTCTCGCAATCCCTGAAGGACTTCTCCGTGCCCAGCCTGCTTCCGCCCAGCAGGTGGATTCAGCCTGGAGGCCCTGGGAGCGTGCACAGAGAGAGGAGGTTTGTCTCTCTGTCCTCATGGAAATGTTGCCGACCACTGCTGAGGTGGAGAGGGAGAATTCAGCAAATCAGTTTTGATTTTGGAGATGATTATAATTAAGCCAAATCGTTTCCTGCCTTCTTTCAAGGCTGCCACTTTTCCAACTTTCCATTCAATTAAATGCTGCTCATTTGAGCAGCAGCCCTGTGGTTACTCTGTACTCTCCGGGCTGGCTGGCGGGCGTTGAGGGCTTCTCCACCATGTGACCTTGGGCAAGTCACTTCATGGATCTCTGCATCATCTGTAGACCGCGGTGGATGACAGGACCTCCTCCCTGGGTTGGGGGAAGAGCAAAGCCCTGGGAACCGGGCTGGGGTGGAGCACACAGTCGGTGAGGGCCTGAGCATGCGCTTTTTTACCTGACGCCCCGTTGTTCCCTAGGAGACAGGGACACTCGGCATCATCAGGAAAGAGCTGCGTCACCAGACACAAATCTCATGCTTTCCTTCTGACGGTCATCAGGGAGCAACAAGTCCACGTTCATGGCTCTGCCTAGATGCCTACTGAATGGTGTTACTATTTTGTATTTTGTTTGAGAGGAGGAAGTTTGCTTCAGTTGACTACCTTGTACTTCCTGGAAAGGTGATTTCTTTTTCATTTCTTTCTGGTTTATTTTTGTTGTTGTTGTTTGCTTTTTGTTTTTAGAGAAAGAGAGAGAGAGCAGGAGGGGCAAAGTGAGAGGGAGAGAGAGAACCCCAAGCAGACTCCCTGCTCAGCAGGGAGCCTGACCAGGGAATCAGTCTCAGGACCCTGAGATCATGACCTGAGCCAAAATCAGAAGTCAGACGCTGAACTGACTGAGCCCCCCAGGGGCCTCAGGAAAGGTGGTTTCTTTCTCACTGAAGGGAACCTTCTCTTCCACCCCTGTAGGGGTTTCCAAAGATGGCTGAGTTCTATCGCAGGATTGAACTCCCCATCAGAAAGTCAAGGATAGTTGGAATAAACCTTTAAAGATGAAATTCCTAATTGCATTTTTTATGGTCACACCTTCATTTCTTTGTTCCATTCTCATAGTTTCCCTATTTTGGATGATGATGATCTGGTGCTCCTCATTACAGCACTCCCTTCCACCCCCAGCGCCTCTCTGCCCCCAACAAGAAAGGGTTCTCCATGATAGTTGGTCTCACTCTGTTGCTCAGAAGGGCTGTATTCCAATGAGCTCCTTCCCTTCATTCATTATGCTGAAATCATATTTCTAGAGGACAGAGATGAATGCTGTGTACGTATCTGATTAAACTGCCTGTTGTTTTAAATCTATTTTCACTGACTTTTTCCTTCTGATAGACATTCAGTGACACAACACATTAAGAATTGTATCTGTATCAGTGGTTTCCTCCTTTCTATTTATGTAGCGTGTGCGCACGCGTGTGCATGCGAGTGAGCAGGGCTAACCCAGCCGTCCCCTCTTAGGATGGGTGTGTATTCAACAATCGTGAAACAGTTGCCCCTTTGAAAAAAGAGGGGTTGGGACATATGTTTTATTGATCGGTTAGAAAAATCACACCGTTGTGTGAACACCAAACATATAAATTACATTAAAATGAAAAAGTACAAAGAAACGCTATTTACCAAAGGCTTTTTACTGGAGTGCCAGAGTCTTCATTGTCATGGGCAGTTCGGCAGGTCTCCCTTCTGGGCCATTTTCCGAGTATTTTTGCTGTTCAGCAGGGCCTGGGGATCAGGACTGAGTGTATTTTCGTCCTTGCCTGCTGGTGTCATCAGAACCTCCATTAATCTCTGAGTTCTTTGCCCCCACTTTACCAAAAGAATAATGCCTCCCCCGGAATTATGCAAAAATCAATGGCGAAGTTAATTGAAATCTGGATCTCTTAATGTTTTCCTCTTTCTTAAGTGATGGCTTGGTTTCTGAAAAGTGAGGTTTAACTCAAAGGACGGCTTTAATTGAGGGTGAGTGAATTGGGAGGTGAGCGAAAGTAGAGGTAGATAATTTTCCAAGAGACTGAAAGATAGTGTTTGCATTTAGGATTTCATTTCCTTTCAAGTTTTACACTGGGGCTTAAGGAATGTTACCAGATGAGAAGAATGGCCAGGGCCGCTGCTCTGTTGTCTCTTTAGAGGGCTGGAAATGCTTTGAAGGAGGCCGGCCTCTTCCCTTTCCTCCCACGGGCCCCGGGAGAGCAAGAGGGGCGAGAGAGAGCGAGCGGTAGAGGACTTCCTGTCACCAGAAGGGGGTCAGCTTCTTTATTTTAAAGATTCTCCACTTTTTTGATGATTGAGGTATTCATATTATAGGGATTCAGGCCTGTAATTTGGCTTAATGCTGGCCACACTCGTTATATTTAAAACAGTTTATAATCCTCAGAGTAAACTCTTTGGCGGGATTCTCATGCCCTTTTGCGGAGGCAAATGCGACCAGTATTTTAATCTCTACTTTGCAGAGGAAGACACGGAGACTCCAGTGGGTTAGAATTCATCCAAGATGACCCAGCGGGGGGCAGGGGATGCCGGTCTATAGACTCTTAGGGAAAGAGATAGGGGGTCAAGGCCCAGGCACCCACCTTGATGGGGTTCCTGACTATGGGGTAGACAAGGTTCAACTTCCGCTAGTGGGGACACAGGTGGCATCCCTCTAGTGCCCTCGCTTAGTGCCAGTCCAGCCCCTGGGCTTTGCAGTTCAGCATGCTGGTTCTGACTCTCTTTGGGATCTTCCAAAAATATTCAGACAAAGGACTCCGAAAGGCATCTGGTCAAGCTTTGCGAGGGGAGAAAACTTATCCTCTGATTCCCAAAGCCCCGAAGTCAGGGATTTGATTATGCTTATCATGATCTCAGCTTCCACCGCTCCAAATGTGATTAGTTTTGTAATTAGTTAATGTCATTACCTGTCATCAAATCCAGACAATGTTGGTCTCTGAAACCTCCCGTGGCAGAGAAACCCACAACCTGACATCTTTTCACTGTTTAACACTGAGTTTCTTTAAGAATTCTGGCAACTGTCCCCTCTTTCCTAGACCACAGGTCTGAAAGTTAGGGGAAAGATGTATTTCTTGTGTTTCTTTAAGGCAATTTAAAATTCTTCGGTCCGCTTCCCAAAACTTTTCTTCACTCCAAGCAAAGCATAAATATAATCTTTTCAGCAAATCTTATACCCCACCATATTTTCCTTCTTATGTATGTTGGCTATATTTTGCTTTGGGCGGAATGGCCAAAATAAGAACCAGTTTACCGTAGGGAAACACCCCGTTAAGAACTATTTTTACCTTATATAAAATGCTGCTTGTCTTATTGCTTACTTGCTGTTAAATGCTGGAAAAATGGTTTTTCTTCTTTGCTTCTATTCAGCCATCCAATACATATTCTCTGAGTGCCTGTTGTATGCAGGTACTTGGGAATACAACAGAGCACAAATGAGCTAAAATCCTGTCCTGAGGGAGCTTACATTCTAATGGGGGAAGGTAGATAACAGGAAATGAATATGTTGAAGTAAAGTACACAGTATGCAGGTTGGACAATTTCCATTTGCGCCCCTAGACCCCCTCTCTCCCCTTTACCACCCTGCTCCGTGGAGAGTCCTGGGAAAGGAGGTCACTAAAGTTTGCATCAGTGGCTTCTTTGCCCCCACCATGGTCTGGCTGGGTCAGGATCTGGAAACTGAGGCACAAGAGAGTGAGGTCGAGGTACTGATGACCAGTCTGTCCCCCTCTGCTGGCCCAAGGGTAACATAATCGCTTTTCTATCTGGTGGGAGTCAGCCCTCCCCAGTGCTGCTTCAAGCCCAGGGGTGATATCTGCTCACCAAGTTTTGGTTTTCTTAACCCTCATGACACCTCTGTAAACAGACCCTTCGTTGGCCTCTCCCAAGTCACCCATTTGAATGAGCCCTCTGTCTCTCACCAGGACCCTGACTGCCACAGCAGGTTAGAAGACAATGCCACGGAACAATGCCATTCATCGGCTATATTGCTTGCTGTCACGTGTGTACTTTTGGACTAACTGTCATCAGACTTCAGGTCTCATGGATCCCTTATGACTCAGCATCTCCTGTCGTGTGAGGGGGCCCCAAAGAGCTGCTCCTTCCTCCACCAGTCCAGCAAGCCTCCGAAAGCCTGCAGGAAAGTGTAGGTCCCTGAAATGTGGTCCTTGAGACCCTCCCCAGCCCTTCTTCCTGGCCTAACTGCTCTCCCTTTGCCCCGTGCCCTACCCCACCATGTCCTTTTATTCCTCTGTGATAAAGAGCTGGTTCAAGAGCTCTCTTAGAAGACTTTGCTGGTTGCGCCATTTTGAGGAAGGAACATATATATAAATATATAGAACATATGTGTATTTAAAGGTTTGATTGAATTAAATTTCCTGATTATGAGAAAAGCTCATGTTGACCATAGAGAACACAAAGTACAGGACTTGGGAAAATTCATCTTACTCTCATCTGTAGGTACCACAAACATGCTGGATGTATTCAGGAGCCTTCGACTTTAGCTTTGAGGGGAACACATTTATATGTTGCCAGGCCACCTCTGTTGACCAATGCCTTTTTGTTTTCTAAAGAACTTTTATAGAATCTTGGACTCTTTTCTGCTGCCCAGTTCACACTGGCCTGAACTGCCCACTTAAGCCAAACCAAGTATTTTCCTTGTCTGCATTGGAGCTTATTGCTTGGGTTTGGGGAGTGAACTTGGGCTCCCTTCTCCCCGGTTCAGGGCATCTCCTCCTCTTGAAAACAGGGTCCAGGGATTCAGATGGCCTGGAGTGTGCCCCGTGTTTGTGGGTGGTTTATATACTTATCACCTTCCTGCTGGACACCCCTGACGGGTGCTGTCCGGTCAAGGAGTTTTGCTCCTTCGTAACTCTCCCCCTCCCCACCCCTTCTAGAGACTTCTGTGTGTGTTAAGGCCACATTATGGTGCCCGGTGCAAAAAGCCCTTAAAATATGAAATCCCCCTCTTCTCTTGATAGAAATGATGCAGAAAGAAAAAAAAAAGCATAACAGCTTTGTTACCTGATGGTACTTATTAGCTTCCCTCAGAAACAGTATTGAGAGATTTCATGTGGATTTAAGTTAGACTCAGGGAATTCGTCAACAAAAGCCACTGATTGAATGCCATTCATATGTTCCTTTTTTTCCCCCCGTCTAAAATAGATGAAATAAGGATAATAGTCTTCATTTGATAATGCACTCAAGAATCATTCAATATAAGTTTTAGTTTAAAACTCCCAGTTTCCAGCAGCCTATTTAAAACATGTGCGTGCGTACACACACACACACACACACACACACACACACACACACCCCAGTCTGGCTAAGAAATATCCTCAGGAAACCAGCCTGGAAGAACAGAGGGTGAAACATGAATGAGCTATTTAGCTTTTCTTGGAAAATGGCATAATTCTCAGAGGAATGAAAGGCCAAGCATTCCCCAGATTTTTGTCAGGCACATGTACCAGTCCACAAAATGCTGGAACCCCAAACACAGAATCTGGATTGATTTCAATCTCAGTAATTCAGGTGTTTGTGGCAGAGAAGAAACACCACCCAGAAGGCAGCATCCTGAGTTACGAGAAGTTTCGGGTGCAATAAAATTTTCGGCAAGACTTTCAGCTTCTTCCACACAGGGAGAGTAAGTCAGTCATTCAGTTCACAGAAGCAGAACGTTTTACTATTTGAAAAAGAAATCCTGAATCCACCAACATTTGGGACTAATATGCTGAATTAATCTATTTTTCTAAGGTTGGGTAGATCTAGCTTCAATCTGTTGGTATCTTTGTTTTTTTCAAAAAAATATTTTATTTATTTATTTGACAGAGAGAGACACACACACAGCGAGAGAGGGAATACAAGCCAGGGGAGTAGGAGAGGGAGAAGCAGGTTTCTTGCTGAGAAAGGAGCCCAATGCAGGGCTCCATCCCAGGACCCTGGGATCATGACCTGAGCAGAAGGCGGACACTTAACTAACTGAGCCACCCAGGAGCCCCTGCTGGTATCTTTATTTCGACAGCTCTGTGAAGTGTTTGTTGAGTGTCTGCCTGACGGGTGGTATGCGGTCTCATTGTGTTAGATGGTGCGAATTGTGGGAACTCACATTGCTATCTCCTGCTTTCAGGGAACTTGCGATCCAGCCAGCAAGACTGCACAAATACTTATGAAACAATCAGTGGATAGCACAAGGCACTAAATAAAATATGTGAACGAGTGAGGGGCAGGAATTGAGGAGAGAGAGTGAGAGAGACAGAGACAAATTGTACTAGACTGTTACAGACAAGGCTGTAGGCATGGGGGTACAGGCTGGGGGGTGGTTTGTATAGGTTGAGGAAGAGAGTTTAGTTTATCAGGCTGAGATTTAGCAAGAGAAAAGCCAATAATTGAAAGAAAAATAAATTGAATATCCAGGTGCCTGGTATTTCTTAAAAAGAATTAAGATCTTCACATTCATGAGTTATTTCTAATAATAACCACATGACAAGTTATCATAGCTCCCATTTTGGATATGAGCAAAATGAGACTTAAGGATATTAAATAATTTGCTCAAGATCATACTGAGGGTAGCGGCTACACTAGGATTGTCTCAGGGCCACCGAAGAGGTCTGCCTATTTATTTCCCTCGCTTCCAATTAGAGCAGCAGGCACTCTGGTCAATTGCATTTTGCATCTTGCATAGGGAATGAAGAAACGGATGGGAAATTTTAGGTGTGAAAACAAAAACCCATCTAGATGTTTACTGAGGTTTGGAGCCAAAGAGGAAGGGGAGGATTGATCATGTTGGAGTCTCAATGCTCGAAGTAGCCACAGTGATTGTCACCCAGGGGGTCTTGGCAGGGGGGGACCCTGGCAGGTGAGGTGGAGGTCTTCTTCCTCCAATCAAAGACAGTCTGCACACAGGTTCTGCTATCCTGGGGGGGAGAGGTCCCAGAAAGTTCTCTACTCAGAAAGGAGTCGAAGAACATGTGGCAGATGGCGAGTTTTCCCTAAATCTGTCCTCCTTTTCTTCCTGGACATGAAGTCATTCAGCTAGAGACTCTACTTCCCAACCTCCCTTTCTGGACAGAAGATTAAGTCTTGGCCTATGAGATGTGAGCAGAAGCGATGTGTGCAGCTTCTGTTTCTGGTCTTCAATGGAACGAGCTCTTTCTAGGCTTCCTCTCTTTCTCCCTTCCCGCGGGCTGGAACTTGGGTGTGCTGGCAACCCCATTAAGCCAAGCAGATGCTCAGTGCCCTGCAGGCCAGGAGGCAAAAGGAGGGAAGAATCTGGGTTTCTTCATCACTGTGTGAAACAGAACATCCCACCAGCCTCGACTGTCCAACTCCAGAATGTGAAAAACAAAACAATTCGATCCTAGGAGACACTCTTGAATAATACAGAACATTTCTGGGCTCGAGAGCAGAGAAATTATTTCAAGTCAATATCTTATCTTCCCTCCTTTTTTCCCCTCTTTTCCCTCCTTCCACAAATATTACTTCCACAAATACTCCCAACTCTATACCAGTAACGCTCAAGTGACAAAAGAGTCATGTTCCTCCCATGTCAGAACCTCCATTCCAGCAGGGAAGAGAGACAAAGCAAGCAGACAGACATAAAATTAAAACACCGGCAGACTGGAATACATGTTGTGAAGGACATGCACTCGGGTTTGGGATATATATGACTGAGTGAGAGAAAGCCACTCTGGACAGCAGGGGCAGGGGGAGCCTCCATGGGGAGGAAGTGTTTCAGCCGAGTCTGAAAGGAAAACAAGAAGCAAGATGTGCAGAAAATGGGGGCACACCCTGCAGAATGGATGGGAGCATGTGCAAAGGCCCCAGAGATGGAGGAACTTCTCGAGCACAAGGAACCAGAGTCAAGGTTGAGAGTGGAGAGAGACACAGTTGTTTCTGGCAGCTTGTGGCGGCGGCGGCGGGGGGGGGGGGCGGTGTTCCAGTGGCTCTTGAAGGGTTTTAACAAGAAGGGTCTTATGTGTTTGGGAGGAGGGAGAGTGCACTCGATTGTTATTTAAGATCATTTTTTTGCCTTTTTATAGAAAAAAGACTGAAAAGGTAAGAATTCTTACAGTTGGCACAACTATGGTAGTCCTAGCAGTGGAGATGGAGACAGGTTATTAAAAAAAATTGCACTCACATAGATGAAAAATGCAGCATAAGGGGATATTCAAAAAATCACAGAAGAATTTCTCTAATCATGTAACATTTGAATTCAGGTTAAAAAAAAAAATCAGTACGGGGTACCTGGCTGCTCAGCCATTAGAGCACATGACTCTTGATCTCAGGGTCATGAGTTCGAGCCCCACGTTGGGTGTGGACCTTCCTTAAAATAAAAATAAATACAAGTCAGTAGTTTGAAGCGCTAATTGAAAGAGGGTTTTGTCAGCCATTCGCTGTCAGTTCCAAACAGGTCGGGAAATGCTGGTTTAGAGTTTAGAAGTGCTGTCATCTTGTCAACATTTGTAGTTTGGGGTTGTGGGTAAGGTTGTTGAAAAGGGGGTCTCCCCAGAGACACTGAGCATTGCCATTTCTGGGAGTTGGAGGGGATGTCGCCGTCTTGGGACTTTTGAAAGCGTCTGTGCCCTGGCCTTTGGAATTTCTCCCCCTGGTTTAGAGACGGTGAAGAAGGAAACGGGCACATTTTAATTCATAAAACTTCGCAGACTGTTACCACTACCTGTTTTTTTCTCAAGCAAGTGAGGGCTGTATTTAAGATCCATCATTTCCTCCAAATATTAATTTTTCTGTGTGAGATTTTGCCTCTTAAAGAGCAATATCCTGACTCCTTTTGAAATAACTATTCACAAGCGGGATCTTTCAGAAAGGAAATGATACAGTTCCCAGACTTGTAGATGTCAGTGTCGTTATTACTGGGGTATTCTTTCTGAGGTTTTTTTTTTTTTTTTTCTCCCCAGCCTTGTGGAGATAGAACTGACATATAACACTGTGTAAGTTCAGGTGTACAGCGTGTGGATTTGACATACTTACATAACTTACAGTGCTGAGGTTTTTCACAATTGTCTTTAGAAATAGGACATTGTTGTTTATGTGCCCCCCCCCCGTTTTTTTGGACAGAGAAGTGATATCGGGGTTGAAACAGACCCAATTAAGTATATTGCGAGATACTCTTTTGTTGGCTGAGGCTTTTTTGTGCATCTAAGAAATCTCACAAGAAAAGAAGTCCAAGTTTCAACTTCTGCACATCAGGAAATGGTTAGTGTGTCCCAGGCTCGCCTTACAGACCTGCTGGGGAGGAAAACCTTTCTTTCTCTTCCCTGCCCCCCATCCCTGCCCATCTCTTACCCCCAAAGGATTCTCGAGGGAACCGGGGTACGCTTGAATGCCCCTGGAGAATGGCCACCGTCTGTCCAGCTGCTCCCGGAATCGGCCTTGGAACCAGGCTTTCCTGGGGGCAGGAGGGGGAAGAGGGATGCGGGGTCAAACATGGCTGGATTTCCTATGGCAAGACTTCTTTGCGGGTGCTTTCTCCTTCTGCTCCAAAAACAAAACAAAACAAACCAAAACACCAAACCAAACCAAACAAACAAACAAAAACAAAAAACAAAAAACAAAAAGGAGAAAAAGAAAAAGCGCCCCTGGAAGAGGCTTGGGGAGTCAGATCAAATGTACTGGCTCAGAGCCAAAGCTTGACTTCTCCCAGCCTGCATCTCAGACCAGGGACTCCACATTCTCAAGTCTTCATTTCTGTCCCGTTGAAACTGATAGCGAAGGTTAATGAGATTAACGTGGCCAAACACTGCGGGCTTCTGAGAAAAGGAGCCAGATCCGCGCTGGCCACTGTGAAAAAAGCGGCGGGGCCATTCCTGTTGGGGACAATTTCTTGGGCTCTCCTCGAATAAAACTTGATTGTTTTGTGTCAGGATTCAAAAGGGCTAGTCCCACCAGTGGCTACCCCCGTAAATGCCTGCTGAGGCCCTGAATGAGTGCACGTCTTAGTTTATTTTATTTCGCTTCTGACCTTTTCACCAACTTGGCTCAACCCTTGCCACCTTTGCAAATATACAGCGATTAATATTTCCCGGGATGGGACCTTTTATTCAGAACAGCCGCTGCGGCTGTGATGAAATGCGGTAAAAGGAAGACCTAGTTGAGAGCGAACCCCAAGCGCCCTATGGGGCCCGAGAGAGGAACTCTCTCTTTGGTTGGAGGCTTTCAGAATAAAATGGTCTCGAGAAAGGCGGCGAGGAGGGAAACGCTGGCCTGTGCGTTTATGAGCATTTTTAAAAAATGAAATAGAAGCGAAAGGAGGAGAAGGAGGAAGAAATTTTGGTAAATCTATAAAGTCGCCACAATTTATGAGAGTTTAACAGGCAATTTCTTTTTAAGGGGCCAATTCCTAATTTCCCACATAAAAGTATGGGAATTGAATGGTAAATCCTTCTGCGGCGACAAGACCCCTGAAAAGAGGTATGAAAAAGAGTTACTGTTCCTCTTCCATTCATGTCTCTTGAAAGCCCGTGGATGTGAAACCGCCCTGAAACACACAGCGCTGGGTTTCAAAGCTGCCCGGATGACTTTTCAGAAATGATCTATTGTGGTGCTTTGTTTTGTCCGGGTCGCCCTCGTTTTGTTCTGCTCGGGCTGTATCACTCTTCTGCCGCTGCCATTAATCCACCCTGTCTACTCCTCCCCATTCAGAGGCACATTTTACCCCCTGCCCCGCACGGGGAGCCCTGGGACGCCGTGGCTGAGAGGCTCAGCGTAGCTGCTGTGGAGGGACCGAGGCAGAAAGGCAAGGGGGCGGGGCGGGGCGGGGGGGGGAGGAGCAGGTGGGGTGCTGGGTGCGCCGGCTCACCTGGGTGGTGCGGGTGTCTGGGAAGAAAAGCCCAGGGAGTGGGGGAGGGAGGTGAACACGCAACGGGAAGAGGCTTTATCCGTCTTCTGGGAGCCCGTGCACGTTGGGAAAACCTTTTGCTTGCACTTGAGCTGCGGGGCTGAGCTCGCCCGTGAGGCCCTGGGAATGGGAGCTCGGGTAGCCTGCGAATAAAACCGCCCTTCATTTTCAGTTTTGCTTTGGCTAACTTGCTTGCCGCTAAGTAAATAAGCTCCTTGTCGCTCCGGGCTGGGTGGGGTAGGGTGGGGTGGGGTGGGGTGGGAGGGGGGTGGCGGACAGAAGGCAGCCTGGGATAAAATGGCAAAGGATACGATGATTTGTAAAAAAGACCATTATATCTGAAATCTGGTGTTTGGGCAGTCACTCAAAATTTGGTTCCCATCCTTGTCTTCTCTTGGAAATATCATTATATTCAATTATATTCTAAATAAGGAAGATGCTTCTTTTTTACTTCTCCGTCCTGCACATCTCTCACTCGTAAGCGCCAGGGGGCTGCTCAGAAATCGCGAAGGGTCCTGGGATATGCTGGGTTATACAGTAGTAACAAACATCCCCCCCCCCCCATTACCAGTGGCTTAACCCATTAGTTTGTTGCTCTCACCACACATCCAGTGGGGATCGGCAGGGGGCTCTGCTCACCACCCTTGTTCGGGGAGGTGGGACGATGGAGGCTCCAGTCTCTACACGTTCATCCATGATCTCCATGGACAGAAGTAGGTGCCATTCTAGGCTCTCACACTGGCAATTAAATTTCTGGCTCAGACGGTGCTTCCCCTAACAACTAAGTCCAGTGGCTGCCCCCTACTGCTGGGGCCACTAGGCTCCCTCCCTGTTTCCAGGAGAAGGAGGAGAACCAGACATCTGCCAGGACAGATCCCACACACGTTCTCAGGATTCAGCAGAGGGTCGCATGAAAGAACAAAGCAGCGAGCCATTTCCAAAACTGATTGATACAAGTCAGCAATGAAACATGTAGAACACAGTGCGGTTGGCCCTAGCCTCTCCTGTCATTTGAGCTGTGCAACCTTAGACAGGTTACCCAACTCTAATCATTCATAGAGTCAATCAGTGGGTTTGATCGGTGGTTCTCAAATCCGAGTGGGCTGTCGATCGCCAGAATCGTATTAGAGCATTAAGCATGGGACCTGACGCCCACGCTCTCTGATTCAGCAGGCTTGGGCTTAGGTCCAAGACTTTGCTTTACTGACCAGTTGCCGAAAGATATTCCTGCTGCTGGTCCAGCGACCACATTTCTCAGATGGTGTCTCGATGAACTCTACAGTTGGATGTAACAAGGAAAGGTAATCTCTCCTATAGGGAATGGGGTAGAATTAGTCGGTGAGTTGGCTTATAACTACGGTAAAGTTTTCGTGTTGAAATTTGACTGGAAAATGATTCACCGGAGCCTCACCAAGGCTTCACCTTTTTCCAGAGCACATTTGCATGTTGGGCTGACATGTATAGTTTAAAGACACATCTCAATTACAAGATGTGGTCCAGACAGCTGCCCTTGTGGGGACAGAGGCGGCCACTCAACTCTGAGCAATTACTTAAAATTAGACTTGTCAAATTTGTTTAGGGTGACCAGGCAAGTACATACATTGACCTGATGTCACTCTTCCCAGAGAGACGCTGTAATGATTTTGTATATCAGTCAAACTATTCAAATACTTACACTGCCTTCATGCCGTAATCAACATTCTGGTCAGATGTCATCTTTAGAAGCCCTTGGGGATTTGCATCCCTTAATTATTCTTCAATACCCAAACCAAGCATTCTTTAATTGGTGTAAATTGAACGGTGTTCCAGTGCAAACAAGGAGAGGGCACACTGATCAATGATTCCGTGCATGTCTATTGGAAAGCCATTGCCATTAGATCAAGTCACAAATCCTCAACTCCCTTTGCTGCCGTGGAAACACCAGCTCACGGAGCCTGCTGATACTATTTCTCCTTCAGTCATCAAGATGGGCAGGCACGGAGTAAGTTGTGACTCCAAAAAAATCTCATCTTTCAGGGAAAGGGTTAAAAAAAAATCCATCCTAAAAATGCTTTTCTGTTCCAGTGTCAGAAACCGCATTCAGGAGATTTTTATTGAGAATTCAGCTAGAAGTGTTTCTATCCTCCTGTGATTTGACGTCTGTCTCTCTCTTTCTAAATTGGAAACAATATAAAATTTTTGTTAACTTGTCAAGCCGTTCTCTCCCATGATATCTCTATTTTTTGTTCCTGATAGTGCGTGATCCACACGATCAGACATCCGTACTGCGGTCGGGGACGTGAAGGAGGGGCTCCCTCCTACTTTTAATATGATCGAGAAAACTTAAGGCACTATACTTAAGCAGCCCAGGAAAAATTCTTCTGGTAAATGCGGTGTGCCCGCTTTTCGCTCTTGTCTCTTTGTATCAGCTCTCTCAAATCGATTATTTATCACTGGGCTGGGAAGAAAGAGAAGCAGCAGGCCCGTCCCACGCCCCTGGCTCCGATCTGCCAGTCTTCCGCTCCCACGGCTCAGAAATACTCGAGGTGCGGTGGTTATGTGTGTTCATTTTTCATCTCTCCGGCTTTTGACAAAAAAGTGCTGATTCTTGGGGCCGGGAGGGCGGGGGAGAGTCTTTCAAGTTGATTTGAGTTTGAGAGTGGTGCAGGGCCAGATGCTTCCAGTGAGTAGAGAAGAGGAGTAGAGAGCTGTCAACTTCCTCGATGATCTATGTTATGTTGCTTGGATGTCAAGGGCGGCTTCCGGTGGGTAAGCTTGTTTGGGAAGCACGTCTCCATGTAGGGTGCTGTCATTTACACACGTCCTGACAGAAAGCACGTTGCTTGTTTTCAGCAATCTAGGCAAGGGTTTTGAGGATCTCAGTGCAGGCGTTATGAGGGGTCTTATACTCAGGGGGGGGTTTCACTATTGAGGTCTGCTGGAAGAATGCAGTCAGGGTAACACGGGGTGGTCATATTCCTGTGTCTCAGTAGGCATCATGGACCGGAACATCAGCCTTAAAATAAAAGCGCATTCATGCTGGGAAGCCAAAGGAGATCAGTGTTCCTTTATTTGGATCAATGTCGAGAGTCTGAAAAAACGGACTTGAAAATGGACAGTAGAAATGATCTGCCCCCTCCTGGTTTTGAGGGACCCCTTGGCATCTGCCGTGGAGTGGCTCCCCACCCTCCCTACTCCATTTTTGTCACCCTTCCTCCCACAGACGCTGTTGCCTGGCTTTCTTCAGCCCTGCAATGGGCACATGGGACCTAAGAGTAGAATCCTTGGTTTGGGTCCTGGCTTGTCCCTTAGAAGTCATGAGACCTCTCTGGGTTTCGAATTTGTCACTTGCAAAATGAGGGGGTCCAATGAGGTGGACTCTAACATTTCTTGGAGGTATTACAGCTAAAGAGCTATTTTTTCCAGTACTGACTCCCATGGAAGCCAAGGGAAGGGAGCCCAAACTACATTTCCTTGAAATCCATGATCTGGCTCCCATTCACGGAAATGGGCATCCTGTTTCAAATGGAGACTCTAGGGGCGCCTGGGTGGCTCAGTGGGTTAAAACCTCTGCCTTAGGCTCAGGTCATGATCTCAGGGTCCTGGGATTGAGCCCCACATCAGGCTCTCTGCTTGGCGGGGAGCCTGCTTCCTCCTCTCTCTCTACCTGCCTCTCTGCCTACTTGTGATCTCTGTCTGTCAAATAAATAAATAAATAAAATCTTTAAAAAAAAAAGGAGACTCTAGCTCAGTAGGTTTCCAGTGGGGGCTGAGACCTCATTTTTCTCAGGTCTCATCCTTCCCGTCTCCCACTGTACGTGTGACTAAACAGGCCGGATGCCTCACTGAGTGCGTGCTTGTGGGAGCGGGAGGAAGGTGGAGGCACTGGTGGGAAGAAGCAGGTGCCTCTCTCCACGTCTGGCTCCTGACTCATTGCCCAGAGGCCATAGTTCTCAAGCATGAACTCTTAGTGTTTTCTTTCCCTCCTGTTGGTTTCTCTTTGATGTCCATTTCAACAACTACAGATTATTTAGAGGGAGTGCCATGTTGCACGTAGCATGACGGTGGCTCCAAACATCACCATTTTATGGAAGGAGCACTGGTCTGGGATGCAAAATATAGGGGTATCACTCTGGCTGGCCCACGAACTAGGGCAGTGAAGGACAGCCCATCAAAAGGTCTGAGCTCTGAAGTAGGCGGAGCCTTTCCAGCCTGACTGTTGACTGGAGATGATGTTTGCGACAGTCCTCTGGAATCTGCAGCGGGTAGGTTAATGAGTTTGAGTGAGTTTGAGTTTTCACTCTGCTGTACCAGGGAGAGTCCTCTCTGGGGGCCAGAGACAGTGCCTCTGGCTTCTCTTGTTGCAACCCCGGGCTCTCTCAGGTGTGAACTTACAGAAGGAAGTTCTCTCTCCCTCCCTTCTTCCCTCCCCTTCTCTCTTTCCCCTATTTCTCTCTCTCTCTCTCTCTCTCTCTCTCTCTCTCTCTCACGCATGCGCACACAAAGGCGGAAATGTTTGCATTTCGCATGTAATCTATTTTCAGTGCAGGATTCCCCAAACTTTACTGATATAAATAAACTTGGGCCCCTGTGGAGCTCCTCCATTTCCAAGGAGCCTCTCTGAGTCAGCAGGTGTGGGGTGAGCCATGGGGATCAATCCTTCCATCCCATTCTCTTTTCCTCTCTCTTTTAAAAGAGTTCCAATGGATTCTTATTTTTAGAGATGTTTAGGAAAGAGTGTTTACGGATCAGAAAGTCTGGGAATGGGACCAGGCATCAGTGATGTGTAATATCCCCAAGAGGATTCCCATGTGAAGTCTGGTATGGTTTCTGATTTGCTTGCATAGCACAAGGAAGAAGTTAGGGGAGCCCATCACCTTGTCTGTAGGCCAGTGATTCCCTAATGTGACCACGTGTTAGAATTGTCTGGATATATTTTTAAAAATCCCGATGCCTAGGTCACACTTTATAGCAATTAAGTCAGAATTTCTGGGGGTGGGAGCCTGGCATCAGGATTTTTTTTTTTTTTTTTTAAAGATCCCAGGTGATCCTACTGTGCAATAGAGCTCAGATTCTATTTGGTTGTAGGTTTCAGTGATGAACCATATGGCCTCTGCTCTCGGCCTTGCTGCTGCTGAGGATGTGGTGCCTTTCACCCTTGTGTCTTTAATCACCCCCAAATCTGCTGGGGAGTCCTCTTTCATCTTCTCAGGCACTTCTCAGCAGTGGACCCCCTTAGCACCAAGCAGGAGGAGGATCTATCTGACTCAAGCCTTCTTCACCGCCTGCAGATGTTTTGTTTAATTAAGGTGAAATTAACATAAGGTGAAATTAACGATTTTAAAGTGTAAAACTCAAGGCATTTAGTCCACAGTAAGGTACAATTGCTTCCTGACTCTAATTTCAAAACCTTTTTTATTACCCTGGAAAAATATACCATACCTATCACTTACTCCCCATTCCCCCCTCCTCTGGCCCCTGGCAACAACCAATTTGATTTCTGCCCATGTGGATGCCTAGTCTGGATATTTCATATAGATGGAGTCATAAATTTGTGACCTTTTGTGTCTGGCTTCTGTCATGTCACAGAATGTTTTCAGGGTTCATCTGTGTGGTAGAATGTTCCAATGCTTCCTTCCTTTGTATGGCTGAGTAATATTCCACCACATCTCTGCCTGTTTTTGTTTTTGTTTTTTAAAGGCTTTATTTATTTATTTGATAGACAGAGATCACAAGTAGGTAGAGAGGCAGGCAGAGAGAGAGGAGGAAGCAGGCTCCCCACTGAGCAGAGAGCCCGATGTGGGGCTTGATCTCAGGACCCCGGGATCGTGACCCTAGCCAAAGGCAGAGGCTTTAACCCACTGAACCACCCAGGTGCCCCTCTGCCTATTTTTGGAATGAAGTTTTCACGGGCCCAACCATTTCCCTTGATTTACATACTATCTATGGCTGCTTTTGCATTTTCATGCCAGAATTGAGTTGTCATGACAGACCATACAGCCTGCAAAGTCTAAAATATTACCATTTGGTCCTTTACAGAAAAAAACAATCATTTATTTATTTATTTATTTATTTATTTATTGCTGATTCTTGTCTTAAGTAATATTGGGGAAACTTTGTTAAAATCCCATGTATGGAAATTTTAAAGTTTTAACATAGTTTATTTTTTTCTTGTGACACAATTTATGAGTTGAGCCAGATGAACACATATGATAGAAAGGCTATGATAATTTTGAAAAAGACGGGTAGCTGGGGAAGACCTTTCCTACAACATAGTACATAAATTCCGGAGCTATGTTAGCTAAAGGATGTGGTGGTGGTACAGAAATAAGCAGGTAATGGAAAAGGCTAGAAGCTAGGGAGGGTCAGAAATATATGATCAAGGTGGCATTTCAGGTCATTGGCAGGGGGAGATGGGTTAGTCCATGTAGAGGGTGTTGGACGTGTCTCATTGGGACCAACCAGGTAGAGATCCTGAAGCTGAATCCCCTTCCACTCCTTTGAAATAAATTCCAGAGGAATAAAATATTTAATTGGGCAAAAATGTATAAAAGTATCAGAAAGAAAAAAAAACATTGGAGACTACCTTAGCAAGTTTGTAGTAGAAAGCTTCTTCTATGCTTGACAGAAAAGTGACAATAGAAGAAAAAGTGGATTAACGTGGCTAAAATTTGATAAAATTGGCTAAAATGTAAAACTTTCATGCTAGAAATGTAATGTAAGTAAAGCTTGAAAGATCAAAGAAAATCAACCTCAGAAAAGTATTTTTTGTTATAGGCAAATGGTTAATGTCTCTAAGAGTAAAAAAAAAATGAATGAGAATCTGAACAGAACAAAATAAATAGGGGGGAAATATACAAACTAGTAATAATGCAGTGAATGCAAATGGCCAGTAAATGTGGTAACTAAGAGTGTTCAACTCTCCAAATAATTATTGTCACAGGAACACTGGTTTCAATAAGATGTCATATTTGTTGGTATGTATCTGATTGACAAAGATAAGGGTGTGGGGGAAGGCTCTGTGATAACTTCTTGGATTCAGTGTTTTTGGTGGTATAGATCACCTTTGTAAATGTGAATACCTTTTGAAAATAACATCAGCAACCCGACTTCTTGGAAATTATGTTATTTTATTTTAAAATTTATTTAAAGAGATTTAAAGGTTTTTATTTAATTTCCAGTTAGTTAACATACAGTATAATACTGATTTTAGGTGTACAATGTAGTGATTTAATACTTCCATATATCACCATGTGTTCATCAAGTAGGAGTTTTTTAACCTGCTTTATGGAGGGTGACGTGTACAATCTATGCATATGTAGTGTATACAACTGATGAGTTTGAGGACAAGAATACACCCATGAAGCCATTGCTGACATCAGGATCGTGGCCACAGCCACCACCTCTCAGAGTCTCCTCCTGAACTCTTTATTATTATTGTTATTATTTTACTTCTTTGTGATACGATCACTTAATGTAGCATCTACCCTCTTAACAAGTGTTAATATGCAATAAAGAACTGTTAGCTAGAGGCATTGTGCTCTATAGTAGATCTCCAGAATATATTTATCTTGCAAAACTGAAACTTTGTACACTTGAGCATTGCTCCCTATTTTTCCCACCAAGAAGAATTTAGTAAGTTATGATATACCCACATGATGGTTTTCCAAGGAGCCATTACAAGTGAGGTTGCATTTTCAACATTGATATAGATTCTAAGTACTCTGTTTAAATCAAGCTTGCATTATGTTTGCTTCCCTCTTTTATTAAGAGACTCATCTTCTGGATCCATTAAGGGGAAAAACAACACACCTTATTGCCAACCTTGTCCAAGTGATGGCTATTACATGCCTTTAAACGTTTTACTTACTTATTTCTACTAGCGACGTTACATTTAACATATAAGACTTGAAACATACAAATCCATGTTTGAGGACCATGGACTTCGGTTGGTGTGTGTGGGTGCATGTGTTTATGCACATACACGTGTGCATGCATATATTTGTGCCTGTGAGTGTGCTGTCTTTGGAGAGGCTCGCATCTAACGGATGGTGCTCCCACCCCTAGAGCAGTTCTGTTCCCTTTAAAGACAGATTCGGGGATTAATAAACCAAGTGAAGACATAAACGGTCTCTCTAAGGATAAAACCTTTCTACCTGTAGGACTCCTTTATCTTCTGAATGGAACAGCCTGGGATGTGGATGCTAAGGGAAACCACAAATAAGTCTGAGAAAAGTTGCCATTTGGCAACAAGCTCCATAATCATTACCCAACGCTTTGGAAATTCTTTCCTTCCTCCTGAAATTTCATCCACTTCCTCTGGTCCTTTGGAATTAGTTCCACCTGGTAACGAGGTCCCTGACTGCCCACCTCCCTCTCCACTTTATCTCCCCACTCCTCCATCCAGCTGAGCTGGTTCAGAACGCAATGGTATGCCCAGATGCATGGTGCTCTTGGTCCTACTTAGAGAATCAGGAGAAGTTGCCTGAGAGCAGTGACCATCAAGCTTTTTAATTGCTTATCCTTATCACGAAAATATTTTGGGCATAGGCTTCTAATGCATGCTTATCTATATATCTACCTATCATCTATCTGTCTACCCACCTACCTACCTACCTATTTATTGTGCACCTCTACTATTGTATTAACAGATTATACACATTTTTAATATTTACATAAAGGTGAAAATTCAAAATGATGGCATTAAAAAGTAGAAGTTCCAATATTTTCTTGTCATGTCCTATGACAGTAGACTAGAGGGGGAACGTCTAACTTGAGGGTCTCAAGGGCATTGCAAACATGCAAATTAAGGTTTCCTTCCCCAGTGATCTGCCTGGTCCAAGCTGCCCACTTGCCTGCTGTGGACACAGGACACAAGGCCTTGCTGCAAGTGACTTGAACTAGTTTGTCTTTTGGAGTTTCTTTCACACTCTTGTCTCCTTTGCAAGGCTTCCCCTTGCCCTTGAAGCTACACTCGTGTTCTCTCTCAAGGGCTCCGTTTCTTGGTTAGGACCTGTACTTGGCCAACCACAAAATGCTGGCTTGGGTGAATGGATGGATCCATGGGTGGATGGTCTTAGAGGATTGGTCCAAAGCCTCAAGGAGCTTGAAAAGCAAGGATGCAGAGTCACACAACAAGGGCTGGTCTGTGTGCTGGAATGGAGCACAATGCCTGGGTGTCTCTGAGATGCAAGTCCCTTGGGAGTAGAGAGTTTTCCTGACACTCTTCTATTTCTTCCGTCCTCAGCATCTATAGCAGTGCCCAGCACAGCGGAAAGACTTGTTGAATGAATGAATGATACAAATGTTATCGTGGAATGGTATCAATCAGGAGAACTCTTCCATTGTTCACTTTGGTTGGGGATCTAAAAATACACTTCTATTCACACACAGGTTGTTTTTCTTCCAAACTGGGAGAAATGATGCAGGGAAGCCAAGGTTCTGCTTTTGGGGATAATCTCACTGACTTATTCAAATAGGCAACTGGTACTATGGGGTAAGAAAGGTTTGAGTGTCATTTCTGGCAGTTTCTTTAGCTAGCATTGCTAGTTCCCATTGGGAGTCCTGGCTTCCTCTGACATTTGATTTTATCATTATGCTTTTTCCCGATATCTCTGGACCCATTCCCCAACTCCCCCACCCCCCAGCTGCCTGTCCTCCTTCTGTCTCAAAAATCTCTTAGTTCTCCCTTACCTTGACCCCTACCTCTCCTCACAAATGAACATTTGCTTTGGGCTTCTTTCTACTACACGCCACCTCCTTCTAAAGGAATTAAAAATTAAGATTTTTTTTTATTGTGGTAGAAAACATAAGATTTACCCTCTTAACCATTTTTAATTGGACAGTTCAGTAGCATTAAATTTATTCACATTGTTGCAAAACAGATCTCCAGAACTTGCAAATCTGAAACTCTATACCCATTAAACGATAACTCCACCTTTTCCCCCTTCACTAGTCCCCTGGTAACTGCCATTTAAAAAAAAAAGATTTTATTTTATTTATTAGGGAGAGAGAGAGAAAGAGAGGGAGAGAGAGTGAGCGCACAAGCAGGGATAGTGGTAGGCAGAGGGAGAGGGAGAAGCAGACTCCCCACTGAGCAGGGAGCCTGATGGGGGCTCAATTCCAGGACCCTGGGATCATGACCTGAGCTGAAGGCAGATGCTTAACTGACTGAGCCACCCAGGCATCCCATAACTGCCATTTTAGTATCTGTTTCTATAAATTTGATTACTTTATGTCCCTCATATATGTGGAGTCCTACAATACCTATCTTTTTGTGACTGGCTTATTTTACTTAGTGTCATGTCCTCAAGGTTTATTTATGTTGTAGCAGGTGACAGGATTTCATCCTCTTTTAAGGTTGAATAATAATATTTCATTGTTTGTACATATCCCATTTTCTTTACCCATTCATCTTTTGATAGACATATGGGTTTCTTCCACCCCGTGGCTATTGTGAATAATGTCGCCATGAATGTGGGTGCATATTTATTTCTTTGAGACCCTGCTTTGCAGTCTTTTGAACTTATACCTACTAGTGGGATTGCTAGATCATATGGTAATTCTATTTTTAATTTTTTGAGGAACTGCCATATTGTTTTCCATAATGTATGGACCATTTTACAGTCTCACCAAGAGTGCACAAGGGTTCTTTGCCAACACTTATTATTTTCCCTTTTCTTGATAAGAGCCCTCTTAATGGGTGTGAGGTGATATTTCATGGTATTTTTAATTTTTTGGGGCACCTCCATACTGTTTTCCATAGTGATTGCTCTATAATCCCACTAATAGCACATAAGTGTTTCAATTTCTCCACATCCTCATTAATCCTTGTTATTTTCTGTAACTGTTTTTGGTTTGATATTGTTTTGTTTTGATAGTAGCCATCTGATGGGGTTATCCCACTGCAATTCTGATTCACATTCTCTGAAGATACATGATGTTGAACCTCTTTTCGTATGCTTGTTGGCTATTTGCATGTTTCCTTTGGAGAAATGTTTATTCAAGTCCTTGTTCATTTTTTATTTGGGTTTTTTTTTAAAGATTTATTAATTTATTTGAGAGAGAGAGCATGAGCACGTGCTTGTGCATGTGGGAGGAAGAACAGAGGGAGAGGAAGAGGGAAAGGAGCAGACTCCACCCACTGAGTGTGGAGCCTGACTCAGGGCTTGATCTCACAACCCTGAGATCATGACCTGAGTCAAAATCAAGAGTCTGATGCTTAACCAACTGAGCCACGCAGGTGCCTCTATCTGGGTTATTTTTATTTTTTAATTGAAAAAAATTTTTTTTTAAGTTTTTATTTAAAATCCAGTTAGTTAACATATGGTGTAATATTAGTTTCAGGTGTACAATATAATTGTTGTTCTTGAGTTGTAGTTCTTTGCATATTCTGGCTATCAACCCCTTATCAGATGTATGATTTATAAATATTTTTTTCCCATCTATAGGCTTCCTTTTCACTCTGTTGATTGTTTCCTTTAACATGCAGAAGTTTAAAGTTTAAGGTAGTCCCAGTGTTAAATGTAGTCCCAATTGTCTATTTTTGTTTTTATTACCTATGCTTTTGGTATCATATCCAAGAAATCATTGCAAAATCCAATGTCATAAAGCTTTTTCTTTATGTTTTCTTCTGGTAGTCTTATAGTTTGAGGTCTTAGATTTAGGCCTTCAGTCCATTTTGAGATAATTTTTGTATATGCTGTAAAACAAGGGTCCAAATTCAAAATTTTGTATTAGATATCTGGTTTTCTCATCATCATTTATTGAAGACATTCCTTTCTACATTGAGTGGTCTTGACACCCTCATCTGAGGGTCAAAGATCATTTGATCATATACATAGAGTTTATTTCTGGGCTTTTTATTCTATTCCATTTGTGTGTATTGTATGTATGCCTTTATGCCAGTACCACACTATTATAGCTTTGTGATAGTTCTGAAATCAGGAAGTGTGAATTCACCAACTTTGTTCTTTATTTTTCAAAATGGTTTTGGCTATTTGAGATCCATTGAATTTCTATCTGGATTTTAGGATTTCTAAAAATTTAAGTAATGCTTTTGGGATTTGGTGGGAATTGGGTTGAATTGGTAGATTGTTTTGAATAGTACTGACCTCTTACTAGTATTATCTTATAATTCATGAACATGGGATGCCTTTCTATTTATCTGTCTTTCATTTCTTTCAACACTGTTTTGTAGTTTTCAGTGTATAAGATTTTCACCTCCTTGGCTGGGCTTATTCCTAAGTATTTTATTCTTTCTGATGCTATTATAAATGGAATTATCTTTTTAATTTCCTTTTTGGGTCGTTCATTGTTAGCATATAGAAATACAACTGATTTTGTATCCCATCACTTTGCTGAATTTGTTTATTGGTTCTAACAGTCTTTGTGTGTGTGTGTGTGTGTGTGTGTGTGTGTGTATGTGTGTAGCTTTTAAGGTTTTCTACATATAAGATCATGTCATCTGTGAACAGAGATAATTTTACTTTTTCCTTTCTAATTTATATGCTTTTAACTTATTTTCTTGCCTGAATGCTCTGGCTAGCACTTTCTGTACTATGTTGAATAGAAGCAGACTATGTTGAAATAGTTTCCTTCTTTGCTAGTTTATTTAATTTTTTTAATCATGAAAGTATGATGATTTTTTCCGAATGCTTTCTCTGCATCAATTGAGAAAATCATTAATTTTTGTCTTTTATTTTGTTAGTGTGATACATTTATGCCATTCTTTATATAGTTACTGGAGCCTGTTAAATATCTCTTCCCAATCTTCTGCTCTCTGACAATACTGAGTCTTCAGCAAAACCGTGGGTAAAGATTTTTGTCAATATGTTATATGTTGTGATATAGTAATTTTTAAAACATATTTGATCCCTTTAGTACTAACTATTCTGAGTTTTGTTTAAGAGAATATGACTCTATTCCTCTATGTTCACCTAGTCCTTTATTTACAGTTCTTCCCTATTTTTAATGTCTTCTGAAATCCATAAGTAACCCCCAAAGCATTCCCCAAAATCTCATTTTGAAGTCTTTTCCTTTTCTGTCAAACTGCTCAGTATGATGACTTACCACTGAGGTATTATTAAAACAATAGGAACTGAAACTTGACATTCCTCTTGGATGCCAATACTACCTTCTCATGGTAGGTGTTTACTGAACCTATGTAACTCAGTGGCAGGTGTTAAACATATCCCCCGTTACTGGGGCAAAAGCAAAAATCAAACAATGAGACAAAACAAGATGATAACAGGGCCTAGCAGATATTTGGTAAGATAGGAATTTTATTTTTAAAGTCAGTTCATCCTTTATAAAACTTAAGGTTAATTTATCAATGTGTTATTTATAGATGTAATCAATTCCATTCAGAGAGACACACCTACAGAATTAGGTCATAAATGGGGGCACCTGGATGGCTCAGTGGGTTGGGCCATGATCTCAGGGTCCTGGGATCGAGTCCCACATCGGGCTCTCTGCTCAGCAGGGAGCCTGCTTCCCCCTCTCTCTCTGCCTGCCTCTCTGCCTACTTGTGATCTCTCTGTCAAATAAGTAAATAAAATCTTTAAAAAAAAGAATTAGGTCATAAATGAAGGAAAAACAACATGGGACATAATGTAAGAGCATAAAGGATGAGAACAGTCTTGTCCTCTCTGATATTTGTGACCTCCAAGCTCTGTTTTTTTTTTTTTTTTTGAGAGGTTGCAAGTAGGTAGAAATGAGGGTAAAGGGGAGTAGCGCAAGCCCAATCACAAAAATGCTGTCTTATCATAATTATTTTCTAAATAATGCTGTAATTACACTTACCTATTATTAGTTCTTTATCACAGTGATGTTAATAACAATGGCATGTCTAAAAGGGACAGTTTACATAAAGCTTTCTATTTGAGGCCCATGAAAGCCAACTAAAAAAAATTTTCAAAACTGAGGTTTGGACATTTTTTAATTAGGTAATTGGCAATTGTAAATTATTTCACCTTTTCTAGAGCTTTTTTTTTTTGAGGATCAAAAGGCTTTTCCCCCTTGTTAATGTCAAAGAAATAAATGTCTGCCTACCACTGTTGTTTCATGGGTGAAATGGTTCAATCTTTGTACCAGTATTATAAAGTTCTGGTCTGAATAATTCAGTTATGGGGCCCACATAGAATTTCCTATGGGAAATCCATAGAGAAATCCAGTGTCTTACACAATGATTTCTATTTCGTTCATGTTTTCATTTTATTTTTAGTAAAACTCGATCATTAGTGGACACCACGGGTACCATGAAGTCTCAGTCAGTATGGAATAGGTGATTTATCTTTACCTACAGCTCTAGAAACTCTTCATCCCTTGAAAATTGGGCTGGAAAAGTGAAATATGCAGGGGCACCCCAAATTCCTGTCTTTGGTGACATTGCCAAGCAGGTGGGAATTGGCCGAGTTCTCTGAGGTGTTGTGTTTACCTCATTCTAATCACCTGTGTGAACTTTGGGTTTTCTGCCCGTCAGATGGAGTCACTGCCAGCATGACACTCTCTGTCACGAGCTTTCTGTGCTCCCTATGTTACGCAGCCGAGCTATAGGAGTATCAAACAGACCTTCATAATCTTGGCTCTGTAGCTTCCCCAAACCCCAAGCAGGAATTCTTCTGGAATCGCTCCTTTAGGAATCTTTGCTTGGCTGGTCCAGCTCCGAGGGGAGGATAATTGTGGCAGGATAATCTCTTGTAAGGGTCTCAAGTTCTGTCTTATTATTGTTATTTTTTAAAGATTTTATTTATTTATTTGACAGGGAGAGAGAGAGCGAGAGAGTGAACACAAGCAGGGTGAGTGGGAGAGGGAGAAGCAGGCTTCCTGCCACCAAGCAGGAGCCGATGGCAGGGCTCCATCCCAGGAATCACAACCTGAGCCGAAGGCAGATGTCTAACGACTGAGCCACCCAGGCACCCCTCAGGTTCTGTCTCATGCCCTGTTATGTCCATGTTCTTTCTGGCAAAAGATTAGGTGTGGGTGCATGATCACGTCCAAGGAACTGAGGGGGTTGAAGCATGGTAGGTAGAAGGACAAACTAAAGTCCTAAATAAAGTCCTACTACAGGTGACGACACTACCTGAAGCATTATAGTCAGTAAAATGAATTTGGAAAGTTGTGCTGACAAGAGGTAACACGGGCACACGGGGCCCCCATTGTTTCGGAAAACCACAGGGCTGTGTTGATTGGAAAGAGAAATGGGAGCGTCGGGGGCCCCCAAAAGTATTGTCAGACTCCTGCCCAATATTTTTTGGCTCCACATCATCCTTTCGGGATTTCTGTTGACTTAGGGAAGTGGGAGTAATTAGCTCCCTGCTGCTTCAGGAACTCTCCACGCACGTGTTCTCTGACCATGGCAATTTGCAACAGAGAATAAACCTGGGCAGAGAGGCTTGGTCAATCACTGGTCAATTAACCCAGTTGAGGAACCGGTTAAGTGGCCTGGCAGGGTGGCCAGGGACTGGCAGGCCTCTCCCGCAGTGGGTGCGACCTTCCCTCTCCTCTCCCTTCCTCGACAGCTGGGCTTCCAGAATGCCGTCGCTGGGCCACCTCCCTGACATACAGTGGTAATTTTGGCTGGAAGGAGAACATCTGGGGAGGCTTCCTGTGGCAATCTCAGGGGGCTGAACGAGATAATCAAGCTTAGCAAATTGGGTTGACTAGACAATGAAATATTTATTGTGATTCCTACCCACCCCCCTCTTTTTTTTTGAAGTTCAAAAATCCTTGTCATCCCTGGGCTGAAGTCTGTGTACTTGACAGGAATTCACAATTAGATTAGAAGTGGCCTGCTACCATTTACTGATGACCTCAACCTGCGGCAGGCAGAAGGCAAGTGATTGTGTCTGCATACGGGCTCCCTTTAATGGAGTTTTCCCCTAATAAACCAGAGAAGTCCACGAAACAAAAGAAAGCAATCCAGAAAACCCGCCTGCGTGATGGTCTTTCATTAGTTTTTGGTGGATGAGATACTTTCTTACTGGATGAAAAGAGAGGCAAATAACTTCGATATGGTTTTAAAACAGACTTTTTAGCATGAATGATGTGTAGTCTTAAAGCTCTGTGTTTGAAAATTTACCTTGGATGTGTACCAAAAGCACATAGAGCATTGTCATTCAGCCCAAAGTGCTGGTTTCCCTTTAGATATTTATATAACGGCAGAAAATTCTCGCTACATCTGCCTCGTGTATTTCGTGACCAAGTACTCTCTTCAAGTTAGTTGATTAGGTCTTGGCTGTACCCTCAAGCCAGGTCACATATCAGGGGAGAAGCATTCAGATTCATCATCAGAGAGGACTCAGCTTTCTGCCCAAAGTGGACAACTGTGTTTCTTCCATGTGTACACTAATTAGTAATCTGGAATCTAGAAGTTTCAATCAATAAGCAATCAACACTGATTACAGAGAGAGATGAAGTCTCCTCATCTGGGTATAAGATGATGTCTGCTTGGGGCCTCCCCTACCTGTCTTGCCCCAGTTCCTCCCATTCTCCAGGGGATCCCGTGCTGCAAGGAAAAACTCTAGTATTCCCAAACCTGCCCAGATCACTTCTTCCTCCATGGCTTCACACCTGCTGAGTGCTCCTAACTTCGCTCATTGGGCAACTTCCTGCATATCTGCTCTTGGAGACCTCCTTCTTCCTTCCTCACCTCCTCCTGGATATCTTCCCGAGCACTCTACTTTCCATCACGCTCTGTGCTGAGAAAGGCATCTCTCCTTTGGCCTCCCGTGTCATCCTCTTTGCTGTTCTACAATATCATTTTTCTTCCTTCAACACCCCCCAATTATTTATGGAGGGTCTCCCCTATGGTAGGACCTGCCCAGATGGTGAGAATTTGGACCCAGTTCCTGCCCTCACGGGGCTCACATTCTGGTTGAAGAGAAAGATTATAAACAGGAAGAGGAAATGACACTGGGTATGGTGACAAAATATACAGAGGTTTTTTTTTTTTTTTTTTTCCTATCTTTCCCAGCACGCTGGGAGTCAGAGCAGGTGCTGGTGACTCTAGGAGGGAGCAGTGCCTTTGCGTACACGAGGTGTCAGGAGGTACGGAATAAATGAGCCGAGGAAAGGAGCATTTGGTGGACCTTTATGTTCCCAATCTTTCCCGCACTGCAGGATGTAAAAGAATCAAAGCTAATTTTTCTCGTGTTTACAGGTGGAAAGTTTTCTCGTCTCAAAGAATATCTTTGTGACCTTTTTGGAGATAATAAGAAATTTTCCCTCTTACCAGGAAACAGCAGCTGGTCCATATAGAGAGGCAGATTGCTATTAAACATCTCCTGCCTGTCATTGATTCATCATTCAGATAGATTACACACAAGACACGTAAAAAATGTGGTCGGCACCACAGGTTTTTATTTCTATTAAATTCTATGGCATATGATCTTGAACAAACATTTGTAGTCAATATTTGATAAAAAGTCCGATTCAATCAAGTAAATAAAGCATTAGAAAAAATAATTTCATTCCTTTGCTAAACTAAATCCGTTAAGACTCTAACACAAGTAGAATGGAGGACAAAGAATGTTTAAAACAAAACAAAACAGTGAGACCCATTGTGCATTTGCATTTTGAAATTAATTGCTGCCCTAATTATTTGTCAGTAGAAGCATAAATTAAGCAAATATAACTTACAGTAAGCTTTTAGACACCCACAGGATTCTCCCCTCAAGAGTAAATTGTCAGAAGGGTTCTGTGTGATGGTCTATTTTTGCTGTCTTTCCATGATCGAGGGAAGGGAGAAGATTGGAAATGGAGTGGTACGGAGATGGAACAGGGACTCCAGACGAAAATGTCGACAAAGGTAGGTGCTTCTAATTTTCCCCTGTGAGGTGTGAGAGGGTAATAGCAAATAAGGAATGTTGGTGCCAAAGGAAACCTTTGGAAACCCTACTGAAGTTGAACTTCCATTAAAAGCAAGCGCAACTCTGTGACCCCAACACGGAACCAAAAGGTGAAAAACACCGTTAAGCGTGGCGTGGTTATTCATCATGCCTTGCATAAATAGGATTGATTGGCTTGAGTATTTGCTCCATCTGGTTTCCCTTACACCGTGTCAGTGGAGCTATAGGCATCTAGCACAGCTGGAATATTTTTTCTAGCCCACAATCAGGCATACATTGTTGGTGATCTCTCTGAAAAGCTTCCGCAACAACACAATGATGCTGAATAACAAACAGCTCCAAATCTCAATGACTGAAATTAACCACCAAAGTCTACCACTCATGCTTCCTGGGCTGCAGGTCAGCCGTGGCTTGGCTGATCGAGGCTGGGTTCAGGTAGGCGACTGTCCTGCGGGTGGGCTCTGCAGGTACGTGGGGTGGTGGGAACCACTCCTTCACCCTGCGGCTCAGTTCCATTCTGTTTCATCTGACTCGCATTCTGCCGGGGTCATCTGAATTGCTGGGCTCCTGATCTTCTCACGGTAAAAGTGGAGGCTCTCAGAGGAGTGAGTGTAAACGTGCAAGGCCTTACAGCCTAGGCTCCAAATAGGCACAATGTCATGTCTGCCCCCCTTCATTGGCCGAAAGATGTCCCATTGTCAAGCTCAATGCCGGTGGGGTTAGACAGTAAATTCTTCCCATGGAGGTCAGTGTGAGTGTGTTGGGGGGATGGGGAAGTGACCATTTGCTGAGCGATAATTTAATCTATTGTGACTACACATATTGAAAGGAAGACCTTCATTTTCCGATCTGGGCTTTTACACAGGAATTATTTAAAGTTTGTCTTAACCTACCCCCTACCCCCTCATGAGTTATGTTAATTATAAATACGTTAGATTAGCCAGAAAGATTTTCCAGGAAGATAAAAATATGAAGGATTTAGACAGATATGTGAATGAAACTCTAGCAACAATGGCCTGATGTGGCCAACGGAGTCTCACCCTGCCATATGAAGAAGGGGTCCTTTGAATGCGGGTCTGCAGGCCTTAGTCGGCTTTGAGGCCATGCACCGAGCTGCCTGGTGGAGACCAGACAGCAAGAAATTTTGCCTCAGCAGATGTGTGCATGACTTCACTGCTCTGATTACAGCATCACCTCTCCCCTGTCACCAACTGGCAACCCACAGTAAAGGATGTTTTTCTGATCATTTTGCACTCATTAAATGCAGCTGTCACAACAGTGGATGCGAGGACGCATGCAAAACTTTCCTGCCACGTCAAGATAAAACTGAAGAGCTTTTTAAAAAAAAAGAGCTGAAACCTTTGAAGCCTATTCTCAAGGAATATTGGAAATACTGCCTTTCGTCGCTGACAATTGAAAGGGTTCCTTCGCAATCCCAATTAAGCATTGGCCCAGGCTAAGGAAGCATCATCCGTCAAAATTTTGCAGCAGAAAACATTGGCTGAGCACTGGGGTTCAGTTCATGGGTCTGAATGATCTAGGGGTTCCATACTCATGGAAGTGGCTGAACCCTGCTAATGATTTCAATGGGGCGAAGTAGTTCCCTGATTCTTGAAGAAATGTTACAAGATTGAAATAATCGGATGTCTCCTACATATCCCATCAGAGAAGTGGGGCAAACAAGTGGATTCTGGATCCATAACACAGACCTGCTGATTAGACTCTCAGGGTGGAGGCGAGGGCTTTCCTTGGTCTTGGCTCACTCATCAGAATCCATTTCACCGATCCATAGATTTGTAGAAAGGACAGTGCTCTCAGGGATGTGCTTCTTGGTGGAGCATCTCTTGAGCATTCCAGTTCTTTCCCAAGTACCAGTCTTCCTCAAAAGTTGACTCTGGGTTTTGCTCTTCTGAGAAGCTTTCCATCTGCCCCCTCCATTGGGGTGGTAATGGGGTCATTGGCTGTGTTCCCTCCATACCACTGCCCACCTATGTTTCACGGTAGTGACTGCTCTGTCCCTGTCATGGCACCATTTGCTCATGGGTCCCCACTTGACTGGGACTTTTTGAGAGTCAGGACTGTGTTTATGGTCATATGTGTGACCCTAATGGGGTCATATGGGGCTGCCTGCCACCCCAAATGGTGAAGGGCAGAAGGGAGGAAAAGAAAAGAAGGCAGTCAATGGCATCAGGCAATTCCAAGGGGTGACTGGGCACACCTTGCCTCCAAATGTTGCTGGTGAACATCTGGTAACAGAGATACAGATGTTTTTGCCTCCCCTCCTCCACCTCTGGGTGCACATTATAGGTTCCTGGGCACATGCGCAGTAATTATTGGTTAAGTAATAGGAGAAGCACTTACCCCTAGGGTGAGTGTGTCCTTCAGGGTCCAGTCAGGAAAATTTACCTCACAAGATATTTCTTATCTCTGAGTCTCTGCCTAAGTTCACTTTTGGACAGAGCCCCACAACCATGAAGCAGGGAGAGAAGAGCCGGGGGCTTGGTGACAGGCACCGCGAGAACCAGTCTGCAAAAATCCAGTTTGCTCCTCCATCACAAGATGGGACACACTGGAGTGACCCGCTGTAGGGTCTGACCACCATGTCCACCATCCTTGCCTTCTCGTGATAGGTGGTGATGTCACAGGCAGCTTCAGGGAGCAAAATGTAAGGAGCTGAGATGCTGTCTTCTGCTTGACACCATACTGGTGAGAAAGTCCAAGACCAGAGAGGAATGATGAATTCAAAGGAATCGTGGACAAGAACCTAGCATTCTCTGGTGTGTGGGTCGCCGTGCCAGTGCTGCCAGAGATCTGAAATAAGAGCTAGAGGACCAGGCAGAGGGTAAGCGGGCCTGGAGCCCAAAGAGTGTTTTGCTGGCTTAGGTGAGCCCAGGAGGGTCATGGAGCCCCTTGTCCACACCACACTCTGCCTTGTCCTGGAGAGTGAAGAACTCCTTTCTTGGTTGCTTTGTCTATCTGGAACTATATTTTGACTAGATTTTCTTCCTAATTGGAATTTATGAGATCTACTTTATAAACACTGCTCGACAAATCAAGAGGGGGTTCACACTGCTTGTGTGTGTACCGTGTGCAAGCTAGCTCCTTCCCTTCCTTCTGTGACTCACCTTGAACGTCCGTCCCCTCCACGGAGGCCGTCCTTTAAACGCCCACTTTGAAGTTGCTCTTCTCCATCACTCGCTACCTTAGGTGCTGGTTATTTTCCCTGCCTAATGCTAATTATAATTTATAATTAGTTCCTTTACCTGTTGAATTATCTGGCTCCTCCAGAAGGTCAAGACCAGGGTCTATATCCTGATGCTAGCACGGTCCTCGGTGCGTCATAGAAATGATGGATGAGCTAAATACTAATACTAAAGAAATATGCAGAGTGCGGAGTGGAACATTAAATAATATCCACTGCTTTTTATCTCAGGCTCTTAACATGGAGAGGAAACATAGATACCGAGGGGTATCAAAACCAGGCATTGCGAGACAATCCCTTTTTAGAGAGACATGGCGATGGATTCTGATAGAAAGCATTGCTGGTGACCTTGGCCATGGTGTGGATTGCACTGCTCTTCAGCTGAGAAGAAGGGGGAGCAGAGAAGCAGAGTGGGCTTGTGGTAGTGGCTTCGTAGCAGATACAGGACAGGCATCCCCTGACTCCTGAAGAATGGACTTCTCAGTGGTTTTTGACCTCTGGTCAGTGTGTGTGTGTGTGTGTGTGTGTGTGTGTGTGTGTGTGGTGTGTGTGTGTGGTCTCAGCCTGAACCATCAGGTAATTCTGGTGTCATGGAGGATCCAGCCTGTTTGAGGGGCGAGTTGTCCTAGGTATCTTCTGGTCGGTCTCTCGGTCTCCCTAAAGTCAAGTGGACAGTGCTATTACTCTCCTCTTGGGTGGTCCATGGGCCTCTGTGGTCCTCAGGGAGTGACAGTAGCTTACACCCATTCCATGGGTGGCAGACAGTATTTAATTATATTATTCATGCCTATACCTCTTTGAACTGTGCTTTCTACATACCTTTCATTTTAATAAGAAAGCGCTCACAACTTGGTATCAATAGCATCATTTCTGAGTATTTCCTGAAAACTCTTGAGGGTAATTCTGAGGGCTCTGGGGTGTGGCAAGACCAAGACTGGAGCTCAGAGGGTTAACAGTGCCTGCCTGGAAGGGGACCCTGGACCCTGCAGCTTATGGGAAGGAACTGGTCCAACCCTGAGAGTTCGGGCGGGCTACCACCTCAAGTCGGGGCGACCACCCGGAATTTGGGAGGCTTGAGAATTTATATTTTCATTAATGAATGCTTCAGAAAGTGTACTGTCCCTAATTCCCTTCCTTGAAAGATGGAAACTTTAATGTGCAGTTAATTAAATGTTGTGTTGATTTGCAAGCGCTGAGCTCTTAGGGGCCTCGGGAGGTAGAGGCAAGTTTAGAAATCAAACAACGGGAGGACTGGCTGTCCCTGGTCTGACCACAGAGTGAGTGGTACTGTTTTCTCCAGATGCCCAGGAGGCGTTCGAGGCGCCCCTGCGGCCAGGACCTGCGTCCTGGGTCCGGTAGTGCCCGCATGGTCTGTTTACTGTGGAAAGGAGCAGACCAGGGCCCGGCTGTTTTCAGGGGCATTCTTTTTTTTTTTTTTTTCCCCCCTAGTGCTCCAGCACTTCTTTGTACTGAGAGGAGCTGTGTCATGCTAGAATTCTTTTCACAACAAACTAAAGAACCCAGCTGTGGCGCTTGGTGCGACCATGGAAGCTGTGGGCTTGTGCACACGGTTCGGAATGGGGGGAGCCATTCAGCTGTGAAGGTGGGTGCCGTGTCAGACACAGTGCCAGGCGGACTGGGGTTGGGGGCGGGGAGTGACACCTGCTCATGGGGTGTCTGGGGCTTGGCCATTGGAGGACACCGAGGCGTTGATGGGTATTCTGGTACTGAGGATCAGAGGCTGAGCGGGGCAAGGCCACGGAGCTCGCCTTCTCTCACTGCCGCCAGTAGATGTGGGGGAAATGTGACCGAGAAATTCAGCGGCTGGATTTTGCAAGCGGAAGTAGGGTTCTCTCCAAAGAGCTAGCACCTGTTAACAGTGACAACCTTATCATCCATTTGGCCCTGGCTAAAGGCACAACTTCCGCAATTACCGAATGACATCTTGTAGGGTTATCTGCCACCAGAGCTAGCTTTCCTCGACACCACGCCTGGCAAGAACAAAGCACCCATACCTGATTAAGAGACACGCTGACGTCTCATTTTGGCATCCGAACTCCTGACTTGTCAGTCTTCTGGGCGGTCATCTTGCTTAGGGTGCCCTAGAAAGCTGGCAGAGTTTCTGGGATTGACTTTGGAAAGTGTTGGCGGTGCTACGATATTCGTATTATGAATAAAAATTTTAAACCCAAGCTGATAAACATATTTTTTTTCACACTGAATTCATCAGGAATACATTAACATTTTCTAAAAGGTAAAGACAGAAAAAAAATGGAAGAATTAAAAGGAGAACATTAGGATGTATTTGGCCATTAGGATCCCCGTTTCCATCAGCTGCTGTATGAGCCAGAACCTTACCCCATGTAACTCACACTCAGGGAATTAGCCTATGGAATAATTATCACTCCCGATGAGCAGAGTAAGAGCTTGTTCCCGTGTGTGTGTGCAGAGCCATTCGTCCTAAGGAAGAAATCTGGAGTGAAAGCTCACAGCATATTTTGCATAGGTCCTGTAAAAGGATCCAGGCAAAACAGGCTTTGCAACATTAGCTATGATCATATATGGAAAAAGCAGTTACTTTCTGTGGTGACATATGGCTGAGTTGGTACGATGCCCAGGAATCTCAGTGTCCCCCCGCCCCAAGAAGGGTGAGCCCCGGCTTTATCCTCTGCCCCGTTGTCATCGGGACCAACAGCACAGGCAGCCTGTGGAGACATTGCCGGCAGAAGTGAAATCACGTACACCTGCGCCAAGACCAAAGCTGCTGTTGGGCTCTGGCAGTTGGCAGGTGGACTGTCCCCGTCCGCGGAAGTGATTTTTCCTAAATCAGGGAAATTATGAATGGAGCCCATACCCATCTGCTTCAAATTCGAGCACAGTGACACCCCACCGTCAACAACAATGATCAAAACGCACTCTTCTATCGTAAGGGTGATCCTATCCTTCCATGATGGGAATTTCAACTCTTTCTCATACTATTCCATAACCAGGAAACTCACTTCTGAAATTTCTAATGTGGCCAGGCAAATAAATTGAGTTTGGTTATGGAAGGGACAGAGAAACGTGACCACGTGAGAGCAGGACACTCGTAAATCCACTCATTCATTGATAGGACCGTGACTTGATTCAGTTAAGCGTCCGTGCGCGCCAGCTCTCAGCGCTGGGGACGCGAAGAGATCTTGACCTTCAGGGTTCACAGTGCTGTGAGAAGGACAGCGATTCACAAAGAAGCTGTCAAGTGACACACGCTTTAGTTACAGGGTTGCCTTGAGAAACCCTTCCCCTTGGCTCTGGGGTGGGCCGGGAGGGATTTAAGCCTTCTAAGTGACCCTGATTGCTGGGTGCAGGTGGGGAGGGCAGAGCCGCTGGGATGGGCCCATCCAACAAAGACCACTGCTCTGCTGCTTCCTAGCTCTCGACCCCTGATGGAGACCTGCAAACTCCGCTTCCTCACTCTCCAGACAGAGAGGGCAGTGCCTCCTGTCGCCCGATGTGCTAAGGCTTCATTGCGGAGTTTTATGGAAAGAGCTTCATGAGCCCCTGGCTGTTGTGAGCGCTCAGGAGGGTCAGTGCTCTGTAATGGGGAGTGTGGCGCCGGGCTTGGAGAGGCAGCCCCCAGGGCTGGTCTGGGCCCCAATGGGTGAGTTCTCTGCAGGCGGAAGAGTCTCCTAGGTTTGGGTTTTGGGAGGAATACTTTGGAGAGGTTTCGGTACATGAGTTAGGAGACAGAAGGGTGGAGGGTGCTGAGCTGTGGCCAAAAGACCAGCCTGGAGGAGGCAGAGACAAACTGGACGGCGTGTTGTGAAGGTCCATCTGCAGGGGCACGGGGAAGACACACCTGGAAAGTCAAATAGGAGGGAGGAATGAGGAGAGAGACAGGGAGGGGAAAAGGAAGGGAAAGGGAGGGGAAGTGAGAGATACACACATACACACACACACACACACACACACACACACACACATAGGTACAGAGAGATATATAGAGAGAAACAGGAAGAGAGACAGAGAGACAAGGAGAGAGGGAGGAAGAGGGGCACATGGGGAGACTTTTGTGTTAAGGCTGAGGGCCATGACACTGACTGAGAATACAGCAAGGAGGGTGCTGCGTAGAAAGGGTGTAGGGGGGCGCCATCCCCTCCTCCAGAAGTGGAGCTGCCCCCTGACAGGTGCACAGGTGTGCATAAGGCACTTGGCTTACCCCCAGTCCAGAAAGTCAGTGCTGAGCTGGCTCCTGTCTGCCTGTTCCAGCACTCCCAGCTCCCCACGGGCGACCTGTTCTCGGCATTCGCCCAATGGCACTCGCTCCGGAGCTGTGTGCCCAGATTGGGGCGCGGCTCCCGAGGGTGTGAGCAGGCAGCCATCCATGGAGCAGAAGATGAACCCTGCAGGGCTGGGGGCTGAACTGAGTCAGGGGATGGAGAGCTCAGCTGCAGGTGCCCCACCAGCCATTCCGACGGTGGGTCTGTGTGGGCACAGTGGCCCCTGCAGGCTCCATGCAGCCCCCACCGGCACCTGCTTCTTCCCTCCGTGCCCGGGGTTGCAGGTGCCATCAGACTCGCTCCTCATGCTCGCACATGTTCCTCAACACCAGAAGAGCGCCTCCTGTGCGGGACTCTGTCTCAGGCACCAGCCACCGGGATGCCCCAAACGGATGGGGCTCCGTCAGGATTGGAGCCTGGTGTTCTCCCCTCCTCCTCCAGCTGTGGCCCGAGGGGTTTGATCTCTTGCTAGAGAAATTCCAGGCAGGCAGCAGGTTGTGCATGGAGAACGAGGGGCTCGTCCTCCCACTTTGAAGCCACAGCTGCTCTGCCTTCTGGCTGCGCTTCCCTCGGCCTTGGCTTCAGAGGCCCCGGGGAGCTGTTTTCAGGGGAGCAGCTCCAGGCTCTCCCACAAAAAACATGTTCCTGGGGAAATGCAAAGAGTGTGGCCTCAAAGAAGAGATGAGGCTATTGCCTTTGCTTCTCCAGGCCGGTGCAGACCCTTCAGGGCTAGGATCTGCTGGTTTCTGTAGTGAGTGGTATGGCTTTAGCAGATGGGTCTCTCTGTACCTTGCCATGAACATTCATGGAGCACTTTGTATGGGGATGGGGCCTGGGTGGTGGCTGTCAACTGCGTCACCTCATCTAAGCCCCACCGTGAAGTCCTGTGAGGTCAGGGAGTACAGGGGTTCCTTGAATAACACGAAATTGAACTGACATGTGGATTGTTTTGGAAATTTTTTGGAGATTTGCAGCAGTTTGAAAAAACTCGCAGACCCAACTGAGTAGCTTAGATATACCACCCCTCCCCCCCCAATTAAGGTAAAGGTATTATTGTGAGAATGCAGTATATAATATATATAATGCACAAAATATGTGTTAATCCATTGTTTATGTGATCAGTAAGGCTTCTGTCAGAGTGGGCTATTAGTAGTTAAGATTTTGGGGAGTCAAAGGTTATGTATGGGTTTTCTTTTCTTTTTTAAAAAGATTTTATTAATTTATTTGACAGACAAAGATCACAAGTAGGCAGAGAGGCAGGCAGAGAGAGAGGAGGAAGCAGGCATCCTGCTGAGCAGAGAGCCCGATTCGGGGCTCGACCCTGGGATCATGACTTGAGCTGAAGGCAGAGGCTTTAACCCACGGAGCCACACAGATGCCCCTATGCATGGGTTTTCCACAGCAGGAGGGGGTGTTTATTCCCCTAACCCCCACATGGTTCAAAGGTCAGCCGGGTTTGAGAGTCTCTGTGGTCTAGGCAGGGGCACCAGAGTTCAGAAAGGTTAAATAACTAACCAGTTATTTAACTGGTCACACAGCTAGTCATGGCTGGAGATTTTATTTTTGAGAAAGAGAGAAAGAGGAGGAGAGAGAGAGCAAGCGTGAGGGCTCCCGAGCAAGGGTGGAGGGGAGGGGCAGAGGGGGAAGGAGAGAGAGAATCTTCAGCAGGCTCCACACCCAGTGTGGATCCCAACATGGGGCTGTATCTCAGGACCCTGAAGTCATGACCTGAGCCAAAATCAAGAGTCGGATGCTCAACCGACTGAGCCACCCGGGCATCCCTGGAGATGGTTTTTGAACCCCGATCTTTGGATTCTGAAAGCTGAATTCATTATATTTTAGTCTATTGCCTCTTCCAGAGTTCTTCATTTTCAATGACTTTATTTTCTGCTCTTTTTGGGCACTTCAGCGGAGGAATACGAGTTTGGGAGTAGCTCAAGGAAGAGGCACTGGGTGGAGGGCGGGGCTAGTGCTAAGTTCATGGGCTATTTGTAAGTCAAATGAGCCCTCTTCTTGCAGCCTAGTAGCACACTTCACACACCTGGAATATCTTTCCTCTAAAGCACGGACGAGCAGCTTGGAGTCCTCAAGCTTTAGCAAGACAACACTTCATCTAATAAATGCAGGTACGAACCCCTTAGTTCCGGTTGTGGAGCCCTTTCAAATGCACACTCACGCCTTCTGGAGTGAGCCGGCCCTCCAGCTGTGGCTGGCCCTGAGAGCCTGGGGCCCAGGATGAGCTCTAGACAGAAGCTCACCCCAGAGCTGTGACATCTGAGGTCATGCGCATGTAGCTAGCTAGTGTTCCAGGAATGAGTCAGAGAGACACAGACTTTTCTCCTATCCCCATACATCTTCAAGGAAGGGTCTGGCAAGACGTTCCCTTTTCACTCTTCGAGAAGTAGTTACTGGAGCAGGAAATCCCACCTAGAAATCACGTTGCCAGTCACCTGCCAGTCCTCCTTCCCTGTGCTGTCATACTTTTTGGGTTGCCCCTAAATCCTCAGCCAAATCATAAGTCCCCTCTGCCTCCACTTCTCCAGCAACTAGAAGTCAGCCGTGGATCTCTTTGGTGTTCCTGCCTTGGGGTTGGACTTTCATGTTTACTTATCCCTCTTTTGTTTTTCCCTTAGTATTTATGGAGGGAGAGATCATTCTTCTCTAAAATCCCCCAGTCTGCCCTCCCTCTTCACCAGTTCTTAGTGCACAAAAATGTGTTTAAAACACGGACAGTTTCAGATTCTGGATTTCATGCTGCTCTTGGCCAATGTTCCCCTCCCCTGGCCTGCCATCCCAACAAGTCCTTCATGAAGAGGGCAATGGTAAAGGAGTGTTTGAAGCTTGGGCATATTTGTAGATGCTGAAAAGTATTCTGTACATGTACATTTATATATGGAATTCATAAACATACATAGAAGTCTTCCCCCCTGAATTCTATTTCGTGCTAAAAAAAGAGTACAAAGAGCCTCCCATGCAGAAAGTTCACTTCAAAGAGCCACCAGCTCTTGAGGAAGTTGGTAGGCTGTATGTGGATTCTAGAAACCAAGGCCAGCCTCTGTCCATGGGTTAGGAGGTATTGGGAGGGCTGCTCCCTCCACCCAGCGTGGAGGTGTGTCTTGTGCCTCTTGCCAACGGGAGAAGCTTCTTTGTCATCTCAGGGTCCTGGGTTTCATGGGACTGGAAGGCCCTAGTGGTGGGGACCATGATGGTCAGTAGGAAGCCACCAAGCCAGAACAGCTTTTTCCTTGGTTCCATTCCCAGGAGGGCAGCAATCGGCTTCTTCACTCTCCCTCATCCGTATCTCTTCCAGATACAATCTTAGCTCTAACATTATATCCTGAAAAATAGTGTTAGAGAACAAAACCCAGCCACCTTCTACCATTTCTGACCACTTTAGGTTAATGATCCGGGCTTGAGAGCATCAAGTGAAATTCACAGGAAAGTCACAGACAATGAGAGACAGTCAGAGCTTGTGTGTGTTTGGCACTCAGTTCACTAAGAGGCAACCGGGAAGGAATCTGAAAAGTGTTCAAAAGGGAAGTTGGTGGTAACGCTTGCTTGTGAGGTCCAGGTTGCCAGATTGGCTTGGTCTGGAGTTAGATTTTGAGAGGCTGTTGTACTGGAATTTGCCACGTGAGTCAGAACCCATTTGCTGGGTTTCTCCCTGAAGAACTGCTACTGAGAGAGGTGAGCCACGATTTGTCAGGTGAAACTCATTGACGTGGTTAGGGTGAACAACACTCAGGGTCTTTGGCCCTCTGTGGGACAGATGCTGAGTCTATGGTTAACTGAGGGGCGGGGGGTCACTGCTCAAATGGACTCTGTGGCCTTTTTAAAATAAGAGCATGGGAATTGGCATGACGTTGAGGCGGTCCTGGGGAAGATGTGTGGGATGAGGGGACTTGGAGGATTGTCTCATTGCTTTCCTCTTAAGCTGACGCCTTTGGAGGGATGGTAAGCCCAAGCCCGCCCACAGAGGGGAGAACCTACAGAAATGGTAAAGCCCTCCAGGGAAGGATGGTGCAGCCCTTTTTGGCAACCTCTGCTAATGTCCTAACAATCCGCATTGTCAGGACCTCCTTTCTTCCTATTGAACTTAAATTCTTCTCACTCCAGTTCAAGCCGCTCGTTTCTCACTCCCTACTAGATGGGGATGAGGAACAGCTGGTTACAATCTTCTGTGCATAAATCCACAGTTCTTTGAGAAATGAACTCACACATACACAAAAAGAGATCTACCTTTAGGATTGTTTTTTCCCCTCTGGAAAATATTCTCCAGATTAAATAGAAATTAATTTTCAATTTCTCAAAAATCTTATTTCCTAGCCGATAGCATTTCCATATGGATATCTTACAGGAAAGTAGTAGACCCTTAAGTTCTGGAGGTTTAGAAGTCTTGCCAATAATGCTTTTGAAAATATGAACTAGAAGTCTTCCTATGGAAAGACTTGTCATAAATAATAAGTTCTTGGAATGAAAGTGTCCATGAACTTAAGGGTTTATGTGATGTTGTCTCCCTGAATCTTACGGCATCAGGAACTAGGGTTTTAAATTTGGAAAAATGTATGCGCCTTAAGCGGCTTGTACTGTGGAAGAGGATAAGCTTCAGGGCTTGGCTCTGCTCTATTTTTATTTCCATTATGGGTTACTTTTGTGTGTCTTGATGAGATTCTACTGATAGAGGAACCAGGACTGTTCAGGTCAACATTTGGCTTCCCGTTGGACCATGCTAGAAGCAATGGGTGCGGGGTGGGTGGGGGTGAAGAGTGGGCAACAAGACCTTGGTGCCTCTTCTTGGCTGCCCTCCTTCCTTTCCGCTCCCGACACTGCCCTTCACCATGGCAGCCACCAGCAAACCCCAGAAACGAGAAGAAACCTGGAAGACACTTGGAGAGGTCACCAAGGTGGGTGCAGATTTCTTGGTGGGGGGAGCGGATCATTTCTGATTTTGCTGCAAAGGCCAGAAGGTAAGAATGATAAAGAGAAGGGGAGAAGAAAGGGGGAGCACGGAAGAGGGTGGAGCAGAGGGGGTGGAAGGGTGCCAGGGGAAGGGGAGGGAGAGGCAGGGAAACAGCTGTCAGTTTCTGGGAAGAGAAGCCGAAAGTTACAGTGCCGTCTCAAGGCGCAGCAGCCCTAGGGCTGCTAAAAACTCACTCATTGGATTCAGCCCCTAAGCCAGCTGGCACCCCCGCACCCCCACCACCACCTTGCTCTCCTTCTAGGCACTGGGAGTGGTAGCAGAGTCACACAGGGAAGCTCCACTTACGCCGTGTCCTTAACGATTTCCCCGTTCCCTCTGTCCAGTCCGGACAGAACTTGTTCAGGACCTCCCTGGCCTTCCCTCCATCCGGCTCCATTCCATTTCTGGCCCCCTTTCTCGAGCCCCAGCAGCCCTCCCTGGTTCACAGCAGCGCCCCAAACTTTCATGCTCTGGCTTCTAGCCCGCATCTCCCTCGCCAGCTGCCTCTCTTGCCACCCGACCTTGAACCGGGTGCCTCTGCCACCCAGAGGTTTTGGTGACTCCCCGAGCCATCCAAGCTTTTCCTCACAGCGTTGCACAGGTTGTGCCCTCCATCTGGAATAAGAAAAAAGCACCACCACCGGGGAGCTCATGGGAGTGCAGGCAGGGGCTAGACTGTCACCCTTTGAAGGAGGCACCAGGATCACCTCCATTGTTCCAGAGGAGTAAACCGAAGCTTCTAGAGGTTCGCATCTGGCTTCTGGGAAAACCTATTAGATAAGGAAAGAGCGAGGGGAAAAAAAGAACTAGCACACATTTAGCACCTACTGTGTACCAGGGCTATGTCAGCCCTGGATGTATGCTCCTGGTCCAAGATGCTATGACTTGAATGCTAAGCTGTCCCATTTTTCCAGAATAGAGATTTTTGAACCGTGTTTAGTTAGAGGAGAGACATGCAGACTTTGTTAGTTTGTTTTTTATCTGGTGCGATAAGGTAAAGGAGTTTTTCTCTCTGCCTCTTTTCTCATTGTCCGTCCTTTTTGTTCCTTGGCTTGCAGCTGTTGTCTGTCTTTGAGGCTCACAAACCTTTTGCAGGAAGAGCTCTAGAGAATTTGGGAAGAAGGGGGGTGGGGAGGAGAGAGGTGCGTGGGTTTTCAAGAAGCCGGAAGACACAGGGAAAATAAAGGTGCTCTCGAGTGTGTCGTCTGCAGCCTTGTCAGGGAACATTTCTTTACATGGTTCTTCTTCCCCTCCCTCATGCCGAGCTGGTTCTTCATCATTTTTTAACATCTCTTTGGGGACAGGGACATGAAAGTGAACAGCAGGTCAAAGTCAGGAATTCGGGGTTCTGGGGTGGTCTGGTCTGATAGGCTCCCTTCGTCTGCGGCTGTGCCCTTCATGGGGGCAGGTGAGGCCGGTTCACGATTCTGGTCACATCACTGGCCCCTGGGTGACAGCATCACACCTCCATCCATCCATTTACATTTCAAACCAGCACCCGCCTGCTCTTGATTAATTATTCAGTAACGCTGGTCACTTGTGAGCTTTTCTGAGCTCCTATTTCACGTAAAAGGTCCACTCCTTTTTTAGCCAAATCTTCTTTCCCTGATCCTTGTGTAGTGTTTGAAATGAAATGGTACGCATTCCTTTTGAGCCCTCAGCACTCACGTATTGGCTCCTCTTCTTCGCAGCGGTACACCTGGATATTGGGTTAGCGGGGCGGCGGGGGCGGCGGGGGGAATCGCCTGTCAGGCTCCCCTTCTCTGCCTACCTCGGACCTTGGCCAATTCCCCCTCACGGAGCTCCGTTTTTTAATAAGTGAATAAAGGGGTTTGGAATGCTGAGTCTCAAGGTCTGTCTGCTCTCTCTTTAATTATTGAGGGCATCTAGGAGAAGTCACAGAGGGACATGGGCTTTAGAATTCAAGAGAATTTGGGGTGTCTCCACTGGCTCTGGCACCTGTTTGCTTATTTCTGTGAGACTTTGGATAAGTTAGGTCATCCATCTGCATCTTACTTTCTTACTGTCAACAATGGGGGTGGAAATATACAGGTAGCAGGGTGGGGGTGGGGTTGAACAGGGAGGCATGAAGTGACACCGGCCACAGGTAATGAGCATGGAGCATGGGAAGATGGCGTACTAAGGATTCAACCTTGACCTTCACAAGCAATGCAAATAAAACGGTTGACACAGAAGCAACCTTCAAGAACAGTTAGGGGGTTTCTTGTGGGGTTACCTTTACCCCAGGCAAAATTCTCACTGGTACCCACGTGGGGGAGTGGGAGTGCCACGTGACCAAACCACCTCAGTTCTCAGTGTTTGAAACCTGAGGTTTGTCCTCCAGACTTTTAAATTCTGGCTGAAACACTTATTAGTTGTGTGCCGTTGGAAAAATTTTATTTTCCCTGGCCTTAGTTTCATCATGTTCAGAATGGTTCTGATTCAACCCAGCTCAGAGGGGATATTGTGAAAAAATTAAATGCAAAAGGTGGAAACACCTGGCAGATATTAGGGCCTGCAGCTGATGACTTTGTTTTCTTAACATCGTGATAAATTAAGGTCCACTCATAAATGAGTTCTGGTCAGTTCTCAAGTCAGAGAAGGAAAGTCCAGATTTTTCTGTTTTGTCACCAAAAGTATTATTAGGTTTTCAAGGAAACAGAGTGCATCCTTTATCACGTAATAAAACTTAATCTACTGGTTTTCTGGCCGGGGGGGAAAAAAACATAAATACAACTGACATCAATTCTCTGTGCGTCTTGCGTCTCCTCTCCCTGGTTTACAGTTTTCAGAATCCAAATGTCCATCTGTCTCGGAGACCTTTCTAGTCTCTAGAAAAGAAAACACTGTCTAGATATAGTCGTGCTATTTCATGCGGCTGCCTCGGAGCCCCCTTGCATGCTTCCCTTCTGCTGACAAGTGCACGAAGCCAGGATGCTGACTTATGGCTCCCTCTGCCCCCGTGGGTTAACCCCCATCACAGGCCGTTCTGCTGCGTTAATTTCATCACAGCCTCCCCCTGGCTCTTCCGTGGTGAGAACACAACAGAGGACACGCATCTCGGTGTGCGTTGCTCATTGCCACCCATGTGGAAAGAGCAGCTAGAACATCGTGGACACCCAGGCCCTTCCTTCCATGGTGCTTGTACAGTCCCAAATCAATCAGAGAGCTCCGGATCTATTAAGCCCATTTACGCACAGCACACAGTATTACCTGATGGAGAGGCCTGTGCTTGAGAACATTAAAATCTTGACTTAGTTTTCCAGTCCAGGTCCCCCTTGGTGCATTAGTTCTGAGCCACACACCTTGGATTTCAGTTCAAATGTCCTCTTACTCTGTAAGATGCAGAGAGAGAGAGAGAGATAGAGAGTGAGCGAGTGAGCAGGCTCTTGGGCTTTGGGCAATACTTGGCAATTAGTGCCCAGTTGTAGTAAAAGAACAACAAAAATGCATTTGTTTCCCATCTCTAATGAAAAAGTGATCAAACTGGTGAAGTAAGATAGATCCTATTTGGTTCTCAAGTAATTTCTGGGCTCATGCAGGGGTTGGTGCGTCAGGCCCCGGGTCTCTGTCCTGTGAAAGGTTGAGAGGCTGTCTGCTGGGGCCTCCCGTCCTGCTGGGGAAAGACTCAAGCCCCAGCAGGGAGGTCAGCTTGGACCTGGGTGGGAGGAAGGCAGAGTGGAGGGTGGAGACTGGGGAAGCCTTCCTCCGGCTTCCTCCCTCCATGTACAGGTGGCAGTCCCCGGAGCCCACCCTCCAGTGTCCCCAGCTCCCCTCCCCCTTCTGCCCACACTCCTCACCTGATCTCAGGTGCAGCCTGAATGTCCTTACTCCATGGCAGGTGCTTCAGTCACAGAAGTGGGTTTGGCGACCCTCAGGACCTTATTTCCTCCATTCGAGACACCAAGAGCAGAACTGCCCCTGCCTACTTCACAACATGTGTTAAGAAGAGGCAATGGAATCCTACTGGAGGTTACTAAGAGGCTGAAACAGCGTAAATACACAGGTGTTAAACAGAAATCTCTGCGGACTGAATAATAGATGGGTTGGAACCCCACGGCCAAACTCAGCAGCAGCCGGCCGTGGTTGTCCCTGGGGGCAGGGTGGTGGCCTGGCCTTGTGGAGTCCCTCCCATCAGTTGGGGAGGATACTAGTATGCGGAATGGCCAGGGTGCCGGGTTTCGCCTCGCTGGAGCTGCTTCCCCCTCCCACACTCCCCTCCTGGCCCTGGTCGGTTGGTAGCACCGGTTGGGCCACTGCACCAGCAGCAGGTATCCCCAAGATGCAGCGTCTGGTGAGGGGGTGGCGGCTGAATGTGCAGACTGGGCGCTGTCCACCTGCCGTCGGCAGTGACTCAGAAGGAAGACCGTTTTACACTGGGTGAGTCCGAGACAATGCTGCGTTCGTGGATGGGCTGACTCTTCCGCATGGAGGGAGGCCGGAAGCCTTTTGTGAAGATGAATCACTTTTCCTATACTTTCCCGTGGCTGCCCAAGGGATCCCTTGGGCCAGCGCTGGGAAAACATGGCAAAACTCTTGAAGCTTTGCCGTGGTTCCCATTGTTTTGTTTTGTTTTAAATTAAGTCCGTGACAATGGTTACGATATCCAGGCATGACGGACAATAGTCAGACTGACATTCCATCTTCATTTTGAAGAGCATTTAAGTGGGAGTGAGAGGATCACACTGTTAAAATAAGATTAATGACAGAATAAATGCTAACCTCCTCGACGATGGTTAGAAATATAATGAACGGCCAAGGCTGGTTACATGGAAATGTCATCAGTGGCCACACAGGTAGAGAAAGTTACTACCACGGAGGACAAAGTTGGGCTGTGCAGAAAATGGGGTCCAGGGTAACTGTAGCCTCAGCAAGATAAAGCTGATTTTTCTTTTGCATGGAAGTCTGGGCATAGATGGTCAAGGCTGTGGGAGTCTTGCCGTCCACTGCTTTGTGTCTCTCCTTGGGAGTGACAGTGGCTTTGACTGGCACACCACCGTCCATCCTCCATCTCTTGCTGCTTCTTTCTCGTGCTTGCACTTGAGCCTCCATTCTCAAGGACATCTCTTGGTCCAAGGGTGCAGAGCTAACACACCTGCATTCCTGCTGGCAAGAAAGAGGGCTGGGGAGGCTCTGGCAAAGGGCAGATGCCTGCTGTTACCTGTAGAAGGTTCCCAGAAGCTCCTAGATGGCACCCTCGTCTATACCCCGCCTGCCCTGGCCACAGCCACGTGACCACACTTAGCTAGCTCTGTCCTACAATCAGTGCTTTGCCAAGACCAAGTTCTACAGAAGAAGTGGAGAACAGAGACTGGGGCACCACTTGTGGTCTCTACCCATCATGTAATTTCTGGAATGTGCCTTTTGCCTTTCCTTCCATGTAGCTGATGCCTAAGCTTTCTCAATTACATTGAGTCTTCCTTAAGACGAAGTGGACTTTCTAATGCTGTGATCTTCTCCAGGCCACTTGTAGGGTTCCTGGTACTCATTCTTTCCCCCAGAACTCCCAGCCCAGCTGAGCTGGTATCATGGTAATACCATGTCTTTCCAGTGTCCATATTAGGAGAGGGCATAGATATTATCGAGGCTGACACTTACAACACACTAGATCTTATACTCACAGTTTAGATTTGTTTGTTTGTTTGTTTGTTTGTTTTTTCTCATTTAGCCCCCAGCAAAGCCCCAGGAGTTGAGTGCTCTTAAGAGAGATGCAGACTTAAAGCCAGAATCCTCACTAACCCTGGTGCTCACCATTACACCACATGGCCTCTCCTTTATCCCATCTGATCTCCAGGTAAGGGCAGGCCCTATGTTGATTCTAGAGGAAGAGGCACATTTCTCTGGGTCCTGGTTCTGAGTGTGCGAGGATGAGGAGTAGAGGTGAGGTGGGCTAACCTATGCTAAAGATCCAAAGGAATGTAAGGCTGTTTGGTAATTTCCCTAAGAGGTGAACGCAGGTGTACTTTTGCTGTAGGTTTCAGGAGATGTAATGTTAAGGCACTAGAAGGGACACTAAAAAAAGAGACAATCGCTTTACTCCAGCTATATCTCCTTCCCTCTGGTAGACCTGGAGCCCTTCATCAGCCTCCCGTTTCAGCACAGTGAAGGTCATGTCCCCATGGGAGCCAGTTGTCAGCCAGACTCCTGCCCCTGGGGATATGGTCTGACTTGACTGGAATCCTTATTCTGTGTCTTTTTCTTAGCACTTATTTCCTCAAGCTTCTTTTTTGCTTTAATGCCTGGATGCTACTTTTTCTACGTTAGTGTTTTTCATCGAAAGTCACTCCTACCCATACTGTTTCTGAGTTTAGTAGATTTATCAGAGACTAGAAGGATTTTTAGGGAGATCTCATTCTGGGGTGAGGTCTCTGGCACAACTGCCCTGCCTTTTCCCACCCGCCTCTGGAATAACTTCAGCTTTATTTTTCAAACACATGATTGCCCTGCATTTGTGAATTTATATCCAACCATCAGTTAAGATTCCTCAGAAAAATGGATTCCTTCAGCTATAAGAGATGCTGGAGAATGAAAGATTCCTTCCCTTGTTGCTCTTGATGTTTTTGGTGGCTAGACTGATACAGCTGGAATCCATCTGTATCTTCAGGTAAGGAAGAGATAACACGACTCTCCTGGATGCTGGCAATGAAAGAACCTTGGCTTGTCATGTGGGCTTGAGGGCAGGACCTCAGGATCATGGTGAGTTCATTGTTCCTGAAGCAGTGGGACTTGCTGTAGTCTTCAGAGGTAAAGATCACTAACAATTTTGAAGATAGTTGCCATGAAGGCATCTATATGAGTTTGGCCATTGATGGAAGTGATGGAGATGCCTGGAGCTTTCCATATCTGGTCTCCCTTCATTCCTAAGCACATGGGAAGGGTCAAGCTGCCCTGAAACTTGTTAGACTAGATCTTCCCAATGGGCTTTGAGTGAAGAGATGTGTCATTTTTGGTCTGAGGCAGTTGATAGTTTTCCATAGTCTTTCCCATGAGCCATGTGTCGAAATAATAGTGGAGAAAGATAAGAGGAACCTAGATCCCTGAGAAGGTAGGTGGACAGGAGCCCAGCTGACCTGCTTTGGACTTGACATGCACAAGACAGAAACTTCTCTCAGGGGATGGGTATTGAGAGAAACACCAACAGACAGAAGATCTCCTGCTATTTTGAACGTTGTTACCAGAGCATGGCTTAGTTTGTCCTGAATACAGATCATATAGAATTTATATGGACTGTGCTCAGCTCTATATAAATTCCTCAGAATGTTCCTGGATGTCTAATAGATTCCAAGGTTTGGATAGTCAGGGGATGTTTTGGGATGAGAAGAAAGGAAGGATTTTCTGCATCCTTTATTATTCCTGTTATTTTATTTATTTTTTTCTCTCCTTAAGGGGCGATCATCTCAAAGACACTGGGGGATGAGGTGACAAGTACTGAACAGAAACACTAAGAATTGAAGAGAAGCACTGGGTAGGACAGTTCCTGAAAGCCCCCTCAAGCCTCGGCTTCCCTAATTGATAAGCTGTTCTGGAACAATTCTGCTTGACATGGTGCCCCGGCAGGTTAGTAAACAGGAGAATGTTGTGTTGAATCCATGTGTTGCCGTCCCACCTTTCACAACAGCTGAGAATCCAGGCTCTGTTTCCATGAGTAATGACCAAACATAACAATTACACACATCACACGAGATGAGAAAACCCCAGGAGGATACTCTGTGTCCATTCCATTCATGTCTGAAATCTGTTGCGGATATTGGTGAAGTGGCCCCAGTAGGGAGGTGGGAGAGGGGACGGCAACCCCAGAGGTGACTGAGGTAGCAGACAATTCGCACATTCCGCTTTTGGAAGCTCAAAGGGTGCCGAATACCATGCCTAATAAGACACAAAGTGAATATTTACTTATGCAATGGGGACTCTCACTTAAGAATGAACGTGTTCGTTAGGAGTAGAGATTGTTTGAAAACGCTTTCTGCTGTGCAGAAGTGGTGGGTGAATCCTTGTCCATATCATCTCCAGCACAGAGAAAGGCTCCACCTACATACGGGGTGCGTGCCTCCTTGTGATGAGCCAAGTTTAACTCTCTGCCCTATACTCTCTGAAGCTCTTCCTGGGGATAGGGACACTCCAGCCACACAGTCGCAGCTGGCGACATCTGCAATCCTTCCTTCCAAGGATAAGGCCAAAGCATTGGCGAGAAGGCATGTGAGCAATCCTACTCATGTGTATTATCTGTGCAGCTTCTAGAAAAGTCCTTCTGATAGAAGGAGGCACTGAACTAATACGGGAATCTAAGAGAATATACTTCATTAAAGAGGAAACCTCCTTCTAACTCCCAGACAGATCCAGAGGTTCTGTCTAATGAAACACTTCCCTTCCAATCTGACTTCTGGAATTCCACCTTGGAATATGGAAAAGTGTCTCTTGAGTTAAGTACCTCTCAGAGAGAGAAAGGTTTTTCTTGACTCCTTCAACAAGGAGCTTCCGGCACTGTCCCTGTGTTCAGTGACCCTGTCTCTGCTGGTGAATTCTCAAGTTCTCCAGGTGGGTGGGCTGCCAACGTTCACTTGAGAAAGTGAAAGACTATTGAGAAAGGAGAGACTGAGCTAGCTTTCTACTTTCCTCTTTCCAGGATGCTCTCCAGGAAGATTCCTGTGAGCTTGACTCAGAAGAACAGCAGTCCGTCTGTGAACCTGTTACCCTCGAGAATTTGATCTTCCTTCCGCAAGAGCTTGTGATGGCCACGTTTTCCTCTTCTCTGACTTATCAGCTTTTCAAATGGTGGATTTAGAAAAACTAGAGTTATTCTAGCATTGATTATGTGACCTCAGATTCTCATAAGTAGTTTTCCTCCAGATGAATATTGGGAAGAGTTTGGTAGCAAGCTATATGGTGAGGCAGGAGACTGGAATGGAAGTCCAAAGGTGTTGTAAACTGGGGCAGGTTACTTCATCTCTCTGACACTTTGTTTCATCAGCTCTAGATTAGAATGTGGATTAAAATGTTTCTAACTACCAAAGTCTGTAAGTCCTGAAAGCTGTGCTCCAGAGGAGAAAACACACACGGGCAAATGTATATTTATTCACTCTTCCGCCATGCTTTTGTAGACTGGTTCCAGAGAGTTCTGAATTCACCTAGTAATAGCATTATCTTAATTCAGTATTGAAGACACAGTTCCAATAACTTAACCCATAAGACTTGTATACTGGCTGACTTCCATTCTTTCCCTAATAAAGTAGATTAATTAATCCAGGCAATTATTGTCAAGCAAAGGAGCAAGTTTGGACATTCTCTGAGAAATTTGGTGGTTGTACATCTGATATGGTTAATTTGCAAGACCTCGGATGGAACATTTAAATTAATTATTTCAGTTATTATTATATTTAGATAGTGCTGGATGGGTAGAAATCTATTAAACTGATAAAGTTTGGGTCAATTTACCAATGAAAAGGATGATCATCCTTCCACCTTTTCTTCTTTCTCTCTAGAACCATAGCGATTAGAGAAATTATATCATGATATTGGGCAAATAAATTAGTCAATCCCAGCCCAAAAGTAGTTTAAGAGCAAACCCTTAGAACCCTCTCCCAGTCAAATGGAGGCCTATTGAGAAGCAGTGTGTAAATAGAGAAAAGCTTATGAAATGAAATTGACAGGATAGAAAATTTTCATAGACACAACCCACCAACAAGGATTTTTCTTTCACACGTCTCCATTACCTTGATAAGATTGGGAGGTGGCCAGTGGCTTTATAAATTTAAAGCAAAAAGTGGCAATTAGGTCCTCAGGGTACATCCTCCTCCCTCCTTTATTCAATTCAGGTTCATTATTTTGGATTTTTCAATTATGTTTTTATGTTTCTGGTCCTTGGAGGAGGCCGAATATGACATTTTGACAGTGGAATCTGAAAGAGCTACAATTCTAGATTCTGTAAATACTTCTTGATCATAAAAAAATATCTTAGTTTTAACTTTGATTACTGTCTCATTGGTCAAGCCCTTTGGATTACATATACATTTTATTGAAAGGTCAATCCCCCAGATTCACGGTATAGAAGTCTGCTTTTCAGGGGTTCAAATTGTGGGTGGTTTAGTTCATATCCTTTACCCCAAAATGAAAATTCTGGGATTCTCATCAGCCTTCTCCCAAAGCAGATCTTTAAAGCTTCCCCAACACATGTAAAAACCAAACTTTATGGGGATCCAAGGCCAGCCAGGAAATTTTAACAAAGACTAAATTTTAGAACAGCGAATCTTCAGTTGTGCAAAGGACATTGCTAAACTTCTGGGTTGGAAGGTATCCTGATCTACCTAATTCTATTTATGAAACTGCATATGTGCTTTGAAACTCCATTTAGATCCAACTCTTTCAGCTAGAGATGGAAACCATATGTGTGTCTAAGGCCCATATGTTAGGGCTTGGAGAGTCTTAGATTTTGTTTTGATTTCCAACGCAGCATCATTTTCAGATTTGGAGACATCTGGGTATGTCCTTGACCCTCTGTGTCATGAGGCGATATTTTTGTTATCCATTCTTCTTCTTCTTAGATGATTCCCATTTCCATATGCTTAGGAAGGTGTTGCGGCCTTTGGCTCTCAAAAGATCGCTTTAAGGGAAACAGAGAATTGAAGTAAGTATGTGGAAAATCAACTTCACAGTCTTATACCTGGGTGAAATAGTATTTTGTTTATTGTTTACGTTAATTCATTAGGGCTTCTTTTCTCCTCCACTCACTGTTTCTTTCCTCTACTGCGGACTTCCATTTCTGCTGTACACATGCCCAACGATTGTGGGCATACTCCAGTGTGAGGATGGCTGGCTGACCTCCAAATCTATTTCCCCATTCTTTCGAGGTGATAGTCTGGTTGTAGCCAGGCATGTGGCCTCTCAAGGACTATCTTCCAAACCTTACTGACAGGTGTGTGTTGAAGATCTTATTGATGAAATGTGAGCAGTAGGGATAGGAGACATTTCAAGCCCTACGTCCTAACACACAGCCTTTCCCTTTGGTTGGTACTAAGATAAAGAAGAGTCTAAAACCAGCTTCAAATGCAGATGATGGCAGTATCCTGGGGGATGATGGACAAAAACAACGGGAAGAACTGAACTCTTCTAATTTCCGCAAGGAGCAGAACCACCTGCTGACTGCTCTCCCCTCGCCCCAACTACTGGACTGGCAGGAAAAAAGCTTCTTTGTCCTTAAAATCATGTGTAGATCTTAGGATTTATGCATCATATAATTAAAGGAAAAGAATCCTTTCCTGCATAAAACCAAGAGAGATTCTTAGGCTGTGGGGACATGGACTCAATAGGAAATCAGTTCTCCAAACAAAACATGTAGAGATCCGTTCAGGGAAAAATAGCCAGTATGGTTATTTGGCTTGATGATATTGAGAGTTGGAAGAGTTGTTTTTTCAACGTGAACTCATTTTTCTTCTTTGTTTGTAGGTCACTTAAAACTCTACTCTTGAAATTTTTAACAGTTGAGTTAATTACGGGCTTAGTTGTTGTTGAAAAACATCTCTTCAGTGAAAGGGAGCAGACATAAGAATGAAAAGCCAAGTGTGTAAGATTTTCCTGAGGGCAGAAGGTCCGGGAGCTTTTCTCAGTAGCTCACCCCCCCCTGGGGGCAGGCTTTAGTGGACAACTCCTGGGCTCTGGTAGGTGAAATCCGCTGGGACCTCAGTCTATGATTTCATCTGACTTAGCCTCAAGTCTCTAAACTATGACGTGGCAATGATGACTCCCATTCATTTTTACATCTGGTGGATCATTTGCAATAATGTCTCTGTGGTATCTGGCACATAGCATGTGTTCAATAAATGGTGTTCTGAGGTTGAGGGTGACTTCTCACAAGTTCCCATTGCTGATGGTGGCTACCAGATACAAGGTGTGTGGAGGCAAGGACAAAGGCTTGTGTTTCCATGAGAGTGAAGAAGGAGGGGCTGGACTTCCAGATTGGCTTCCTTCGGACTGATTCAAGATTTCAAGAACCGAGATGTGCCAAGCCTTTTAAAGATCTCAAGAGATTAATATGTTTTTAAACATAAAAAATATGCTATATGGGGGTTCCTGGGTAGCTTTGTCTGTTAGGTGACCAAGTCTTGATTTCAGCTCGGATCCCAATCTCATGGGTTGTGAGATTGAGATCCCCTCCTCATCTGACCTTACCCTCAGTGGGGAGTCTGCTTGAAGATTCTCTCCCTCTGCCTCTCTCCCCCAACCCACACACTCTCTCTCCCCCTAAAAGAAATGCATGTTAAAAAATATGTTCTATATTTTTGCATATTTTATAGTATATCAGGATTTGCATTTGACTTGATGCAGAGTGTAGTCCAAGGGAATGTTTGAATACACAAACGCATCGTTCAATGGGACTGTCAGTGGTGCTTATGTGATGTTTATAATGGTATTGAATATAAAAAAAAAAAGCGTGGTCTGGGTGTTTGGTAGACAGATGCCACATACCTTTATTTATTTATTTATTTATTTATTTTTTGCATTATATAGTTTAATCAGATGGTACAGTGGAGAGCTTTATGCAAAACATGATAAGTGGTAGGAAACAACTGTGTAAGCTCTGATGTAAAGACCCTGAGGGCTGTGATGTAACTTCTTTTCTCTAACATCAATTAATTAACATATAGTGTATTATTAGTTTCAGAGGTAGGGTTTAGTGACTCATCAGTTGCAGATAACACCAGGGCTCATCACATTGTGTGCCCTCCTTACTGCCCATCACACGGTTACCCTGTCCCCACCCTCCCATCTCCCCTCCAGCAACCCTCAGTTTGTTTCTTAGAGTTAAGAGTCTCTGGTTTGTCTCCCTCTCTGATTTCATCTTGTTTTAATTTTCCCTCCCTTCCCCTATTCATCTGTTTTGTTTCTTAAATTCCACATATAAGTGAAATCACATGATCATTGTCTTTCTCCGACTGACTTACTTCACTTAGCATGATACTCTATAGTTCTACCCATGTCGTTGTAAATGGTAAGATTCATTTCTTTCTTCCTTTTTTTCTTTTGATGGATGAGTAATATTGCTTTGTATATATATACTACCTCTTCTTTATCCAGTCACCTGTCAATGGAACTCTGGGCACTTTCCATAGTTCGGGTATTGTGGACATTGCCGTTATAAGCATATATAGCATTCAAATCACTATATTTTGTATCCTTTGGATACATACTTGCAATTGTAGGTGATAGGGTAACTCTATTTTCAACTTTTCTTTTTTTTTTTTTTAAGATTTTATATATTTATTTGACAGAGAGAGAGAGATCACAAGCAGGCAGAGAGGCAGGCAGAGAGAGGGGGGAAGCAGGCTCCCTGCTGAGCAGAGAGCCCGATGCGGGCCTCGATCCCAGGACCCTGAGATCATGACCTGAGCTGAAGGCAGAGGCTTTAACCCACTGAGCCACCCAGGTGCCCTATTTTCAACTTTTTAAGGAAACTCCATGCTGTTTTCCAGAGGGCTGGCTCAGTTTGCATTCCCACCAAGAGTGTAGGAGGGTTCCCCTTTCTCCACATCTTCCCCAACATCTGTTCTTTCATGACTAGCTAATTTCAGTCATTCTGCCTTGTGTGAGGTGGTATGTGATGCAATTTCTATTCAATCCTGCGTGTACTTTGATTTTGAAGACAAATCATCATGACCCGGCTCACGTTTGTCTTAAAGCTGCACTAGGAGTGGCTTTGGATTGCTGTCTCTCGCTCTTCTGACAATTCGAGAATCACACATTTGCCCTGGGATGATGTCAGGTGTGGTTTTAGAAAATCAGTTGATTGAGAAGATTTGGTTATAGTTGAAACGAGCATCCTCAGAACTTAGTGAGTTCCATAACTGCTTCTGGCAGTGCAATGATCAAGATGGAAAAGTTCACGATTGATTTACTACGGTGATCAGAGACAATTAGAGAGTTGAACGGAATGAATGGACACCAGGGCCCAGTTTTTTGGTCATATGTAGAGGCTTTTACCTCTGTAGCTGGTTGTTTTCATGAATCCATATGGTTGTATTTGTATACAGAAAATAAAGTAAATGGTTGAAGTAGTTATTGATAGAGTCCAAACTGCCCCTCTTTACCAATTGCTTATGCGAAATATATTAAATATTTAGAATAGCAAATAACAATTGAGTGCTGAAAAGTTTGAGCCCAGAAACAAATACTTAAGGATTTACAAATCTACCAAGGTGCACTGTGCAATCCGTGATTTATTCATTTGGAAGACTGAGGCAAATGTTGTAGATCTATCATTCATGGAGCAATTGGTTTCTTTGGCCCCGTGGCCTACCAACTGTGTCCAAAATGGGTCTGTCACTAGGCTGCGAGGAAGAATGGGCACGAGAGAGAGGTGTGGTTTGGTGGATTGCGGTTATCATTTAGGGTAAGACAACTCGATATAGCCTTCTGATGAAGAGGTATGAACTTCCAGTTACAAAATAATAATAAATAAATCACAGAGATGGAAAGTAAAGCACAAGGAATATAGTCAATAATATTGTAATAACATTGTATGGTGACAGATGGTGTCTACACTTTTCATTGTGACCCCTGAATCACATACAGAATTGTCAAATCGCTATGTTGTATATGTGAAGCTAATATGGTACTTTATGTTTGCTCTACTTCAATAAAAAAAAAAAATTACCATGCACCCATTTGAAGGCTACATCTCCTGTTTTCCTCCTGCATCTCAGGCTGTCCCTTCTAGGGCTCTTAGTCTTGTAAAGGAGGGTTTCTTCACAGCACCTTACAGACCGTCACAATTTTTTCACTCAACTCCTGGGAAATCTCATCCATTCCTGTGGTTTTGGTTTCATTTATACTCCATACCTGTGCCCTCCAGTGCAGAGCTTTCTACCAAACATCGGATTCATCTTCAGATTCACTTACTTATTAACATGCCTGTCTGTCTCATGACCCTTAAATTCAAAGTGTCTAAATCTCACTTTATCACTTCATCACGTCTTTCCTCTAAGTCTCTGTCTCCACTGGCGCTCCCTCTTTATCTAGTTGCCCAAGATGCCCCTTCCCTCAACTCCAACCCGCAGTCAGTCAATCCGCCAATCCATCACTGATCAGTCAAATGTCCATGTTCCAGGCATTCCTGTATTTCAGGTCCCCATCATTTCCTACCTGGCTTGTCTTTTAGACTTCTGGTTTCCTCCTGCTAGAGGATCCATGCAATAGAGTTTATCTTGTTTTGCAATCATATACTTGTGTGACTGTATGATGCTCACCTCTGTCTGTAAACATGAGTTCCAAAGGAGCATGGACTGGACCCAGTTTTGTTCACATTGTCTGGTTACCTAGCAGATGGTAGAAGTTTAGTTCATATTTGGTATTTGTTGAATGAATATTTGAATTAATCTGGTTTCTTGCTATAGCCTGATCACACACTCTGTCTTCAGTCTTGCTCTTATATATTTCACTTACTATCTTGCAAAACATTTAAAGTACGTCTGATCATGCTATGGCCCTCCATATCATCCTTCGATGAATGATAAGATCTGAACCTCTCCACACACTTACATACCTTAGACTTTCTTTCTTTCCTTTTTTTTTTTTTTTTTAATTTGAGAGAGAGAGCACGAGAGAGAGAGGGAGAGAAAGAGAGATCATAAGCTGGGGGAGTGGTAGAGGGAGCAGCAGACTCCCTGCTGAGTAGGGGAGCCCGATGTGGGACCCAATCCCAGGACCCTGGGATCTTGACCTGAGTTGAAGGTAGACGCTTAACTGGCTGAGTCACCCAGGCATCCCACATACCTTAGACGTTCATGATTTGTCCCCACCAATATCTCCAGTCCCATTTGTTTTTTGTGCTAGTAGGGGGAGGGAGAGAGGGAGAGGAACAGAGGGACAGAGGGAGAGGAAGAGAGAGACATTCCATGCAGACTCTGCACTGAGCATGGGGTCTGATGCAAGGCTCGGTCTCAGGACCTCTAGATCATGACTTGATCCGAAATCAAGAGTTGGACACCAACCAACCGAGCCACCCAGGCGCCCTGCTTTTCTTTTATTTTTGCTGCCTGCCTCCCTCCTGTCTCCCATCCCCCTCTTCTTCTGCTCTCAAACCATCCTAGCCTTGCTAATTCCTTCTCATCCTCCATGTCTGGACTTAGATGTCACCTGTCAGGAATCTTTTTGTGACCCTCCAAGAAGCTTCATGAACCCGCTTGGAACCTCTGCAGTAATTTGCATATGTCACCACACTCTGAATGATGACATGTTTTTCTCCCCACTGTACCCCAAGAGTAGAGTCCAGCACCTGGGAAAAAGTAGATGAATGACAGACGGATGTGTAGCTCTGAGCACCAGGATGCATGGTGCTTTCAAGGGACAGGGCAGTCTCAGAATGACGGTGAGTTAGGACTCACATAGACACATGACCAACCTGGGTCATGGAGCCCTGCAAAGGTTCTTCTCAATCTAACCGGATTCCTTTGCTCCTGCTAGGACCCCCTCTGGCAACTATTAATAAGAGAGAGGGTGAGAGAATGAGGGAAAGTAGTAAGTGCACAATGAGGAAGGAGGAGTGAGGGTGGAGAATGGATAAAAAATACACAAAGACAGTGATAAAGAGCTTAGGGGTGTTAAAACTGCTCGTTACAGTCTGAGTGATTTGTGATCTAAATTGTTCCATAGTGACAACATTACTGTGTGATGGAGTTTCCTGACTTTGTTTTATTGGAGTGTGATTGCTCTGTGGAAATGGTCAAATTCTTTGGTACTTTGGGGAATATGGATCTTAATTCCAATCACCATTCTAATTCTTTTCTTTTAAAAATATTTTTTATTTATTTGACAGAGATACGGTGAGAGAGGGAACACAAGCAAGGGCAGAGGGAGAGGGAGAAGCAAGCTTCCTGCTGAGCAGGGAGCCCAATTTGGGGCTCAATCCCAAGACACTGGGATCATGACCTGAGCCGAAGGCAGACACTTAACGACTGAGCCATCTAGGTGCCCCAATCATTCTAATTCTTCTAATTCTGGCCAATCATAGTATTGCTTGTTGTCTTGGTCCCTTTATTTATTTATTTATTGTCTTCATACGGCTTAGATAAAGTTGGATTTTCAGTGATTACTTGCTCTTTTTGGCACCAGGGTAATTTTTTAGAGCTTGAGCTTGGTTAATATTTAAGAATTTAAAGTAATAATCCTGTTTTTCACTTATTGGTAATTTTCAAAACATTGTGCCTCTTAACTGAAATTTCCATTCTTAGTCACAACCCAAACTGAAACAGTTTTTAGAAAATCAACAGTCAGCACATTTCACATACTTTTCATGTAAGTTGAAGATGGGAAGTATTTGTGCTTTGTGGGTAACATTTCAGTTTTTCTAGTTACTAGTGAAACAAAACACCTAAATCTAAAAGCCCAGAAATACACAGACATAAAGGTCAGAGAATTTAAAAACGAACACTAAAATGAAAAAGAAGCTGGGACACCTGGGTGGCTCAGTCTGTCAAGCACAGGACTCTTGATTTCAGCTTGGGTCATGATCTCAGAGTCTTGGGATCGAGCCCTACATTGGGCTCTACGTTCAGAACAGAGTCTGCTTGTCCCTGTCCCTCTCTTCCTTCCTCTGCTTGTGCACTCTCTCTCAAATAAATAAATAAATAAATAAAATCTAGGGAAAAAATAAAAAGAGAAGCAAATATTGTTAACCTACCACTTGGTCATTGCTGATTTTCTATATATTGAAGACCTATCTTTATCCCTAGTAAGGCTATGTCTGTATTTAATAGTGAAGTATGCAGTGAAACCAATAAAAGTAATTTGTACCATTATGTTCACTTGAGTTTAATTCAGCAGACATTTCTTTTTAAATATATATGTGTATTTCTTAAAATAAAGATTGTGTATATTTAAGGTGTATGACTTGATTATTTGCTATACATTATATAATGAAATGATTATGGAGTCAAGCTGATTAACATATTATCTTTTTTTTTTTTTAAAGGATAAACTTTTTCCCCCCAAAGATTTATTTTAAAGAGAGAAGGAAAGAGAGAGAGAGAGAGAGAGAAAGTAAGCAGGAGGGGCAGAGACAGAGGCAGAGGGAGCATCTCAAGCAGACTCCCTGGTGGGTATGAAGGCCTATATGGGGCTTGATCTCCCGACACTGTGCTGAGATCACAACCAGAGTTGAAACCAAGAGTTGGAGGCTTAGCCAATGGAGACAACACCGCCAACATATCACTTCCTATATAGTGATCGTTTTATGTGTTTGTGTGTGATGAGACCACATGAAATCCACTCTTTGCAAATTTCCAGTATTCAGTGTGGTATTAGTCATCACCCAGCCCATTAGATCTCTAGACCTGCATATTCTACACAACTGTGACTTTGCAATTTGGGGCCAATATCTCCCCATTTCCCCCACCTTCCTGCCCTTGGTAACCATTGTCCTAATCTCTGCCTCTATATACTTGGCTTTTTTAGATTCCACCTATAATGAGATCATGCATTTTTTTCCTTTCTGTGTCTGGCTTATTTCAATTAGCATCATGGCTTCCGGGTTCATCCGTGTTGTTGCAAATGGCAGGATCTCCTAATGGAATTTTATATATGTGTATGTATATACACCATCTTTATTCACCCATCTTATTCAACATACGTACACTTGGGTGGCTTCCATATTGGGAATGGGGGTGCCGCTATCTCTTTGAAGTACTTATTTCATTTCCTTTGGCCATATACCCCAAAAGAAGAATTGCTAGAGCATATGACAGTTTTATTTTTAGTTTTTTGAGGAAACTCCGCACTGTACCAGTTTACATTCCTGCCAGAGGTACAACAGGGTTCCCTTTTCACCACATCCTCCCAGCCCGTAGCTTTTATTTCTTTGGTAATATCCTAACAGCTTTGAGTTGATAATGCGTTGTGGTTTCCAGCAAACCTTTCTGAAGTTCTCACTCTCTGCCAGGTACTGAGATAGTAGTGGGGATAAAAGAAAATGGCCATAACTTATCTTTGCTTTTGAGAAACTCAGTCTGCTGTGTGGGAGACCTGTGTCTCAGTTTTCTATGGCGCCTGTAACAACCACACCCTTAGTGGTTTATGACACACATTTGTTACCTTACTGTTTCGACAGAAAGATGTCCAAAATGGGCCTTAGAGGGCTAAAAGCAAGGAGCCAAAAGAGCCGAGTTCCTTGTGAAGGTTCTAGGGGCAAATACACTCCTTGTCTTCTCCACCTCTAGAGGCTCTCACATCCTTGCTTCATGGCTGCATCTCTCTGATCTCTCCTTCTGTCCTCTCGCCTCCCTTTCTGTCTCTGACCCTCTTGCCATGCTCTTATAAGGACCCTTGTGGTTACATTGAACCCACCTGGATGAGCAAGGTTGATCCCCCCATCTCAAGATCCTTAATTTAGCTACAACTGCCATGTCCCTTTTGCCCTTGAGGGAGCATATCCATAGGTTCCAGGGATTAGGACGTGAACATCTTTGAGGCCATTTCCCAGCCTGTTACCACATGTAAACCACTACAGAATCATATGTCTGTTTATATGTTCATAGTCGTGTCCTTCTCTTCTGCTAAATAGTGGCAGGCAGTGGACACATTCCTACCCACCATGCCCAGACCCCACAAGCTAAAACTCAAGATGACGAGCAATGTAAGATAAGCTATGCCAAGCATTGCTATGGAGAAGACACTGGAAGAGAAGGCTCTGAATTGGAGGTCATATAGCAACTTGACCTTGAAGTATAGGTTGATGAATTGGGAGTACTGGAGGTACAAAGCCATGGAGATGTGAAGCCAGGTGGTGTGTCTGGAGGGCAGCAAGCAATTGAGTTTGGTGGAAATGAATGTGTATGTGTGTGTGTGTGTGTGTGTGTGTAAGGGACCAGGGACCAGGGACCAGGGACCAGGTCTGGGGCTCATGGATGACAGGAGACCTCATACCAAGCAAGGAGAGAATGGTAGTTGGGCTAGATTATTTGGGGGACAGCCAGAGAATGTATAGAGAGCAAAAGTAAACCAGGAACATACTAGAAGGAGGACACGTTGGTGTCATGGAGTCAAGGACAAAGTGACCGATCAGCACAGATATTTACTGCTGTATTTCTTTATTCTCTGAGATGAGAATGATGCTTTGCTGTTGTTGTTGTTCTATAAGAATTTTCCTTATAAGAAACTTTCAAAAGGAATTCAGTAAAAAAAAAAAAAAAATAGCTAATTTATTTGTGGGTCCCAAAACTTCGTTTAGACCAACCGTAGCCATAGCAGGAGCCTGGCGGTCCTCAGGAAGTCCCCCTTATTCCAAATATTTGCTCCCCCTCTTCAAATGGTGTGTTGCCCAACTGTGTGCAACCTTTGGCCCTTCTGTTATTGTCAGAAGCATTGTGATAAAGCATTGTCACTGCTTTATCATTGTCAAACGGCAGGGGTTAAGGTATCAGAGATGAAAAAGACAGCTTCTTGAGAGAGAAAAGAGAAGTTTTGAGGCAATGTTTGGATACTTTAAGCCAAAAAAATGTATTTTTTTAATTACCTGAAGATTTTTAAACAAATGGAAAACTTGAGACTGGGATTACTCAGAAAATTGATTTGGGACTTCAGAGTCCATGGGTGAGGGTTTCCAGAAACGAAGTTTCTGTTCCTGCAAATTGTCCTCCTTCCTGTGCCTAATGGATCATAGCGGTGAAGGGGATAGATCTGAAGTTGGCTTGCCTGGCTTCCCACCCCTGCTCAGCTCTGCTCCCTCGCTGGGTGACTTTCGTCCGACTGCTGGGCTTCTCTGTGCCACAGTGCCTTCATCTGCAAAAGGGGAAAATGATGGGCTGTCCTAGCTTGGGTGCTCCTAGAGGCTCAGCATGAACAGAGGGATCTGTCTGAGGTGTTTATATGAGAACAGAACCCCCGACAGCAAGGGGGGAGGACAAGTGTGCTCCCAGTGTTAGATGGACTTGGGCCAGATTGTCATGGTTTGAGGAAGACGCCCTAGAAGAGATCATTGCCGATCTAGGGGAAAGAGGAAGGCTGTACTGTGGTAGAAACCTGCTGGTCAGGGCTCCCAGGCTCAAGGTCAAACACAGGCCTCCTTCCCGGACTTGGACCCAGGACCCACTGCCCTAGCTGTTCACTCAGACTCCTCTGGGTTCCCGCCACCCTTCATTTGACCATGAGTGTGGTTCTCAGTCGTCTGCTTGTAGCTTTTTCTCCTCACCTGCTGCCATAAAAAGTCTCTTATTTTCAAGCCTATCTTGTGGAAAGCGCTGACAATCAGAGTCTACTGTTTCACTCTTGGATTTGGGACTTCCTCATAGCCACTTTAAAGAAAATGAACAGACTTAAATTTTTTAGCGCCGTGTTAGGTTTATGGATAAGCGGAGTGGCAGCTCTAAAGATTTCCTCTGGAGCCCCTCTAACCCCTCTCCCCCCACCCCCCTTCCGACCCCCGTTAGCCATATTTACACTAGTGTGACAGGTTGGTTACACTTGGTGAGTTGGTGTTGATTGGCTCACAATATCTATACTATTAATAATGCCAATAAAATTATTTTACTACAGTCTATGTTTTCCATTAGGCTTCACCCTTTGGGTTGTACGTTCTATGTACACTCTATGGCTTTTGCCAAATGCATGATGACATGTATTTCCAAAGCAACACACAAAACTCCCTCTGTGGTATTTAGAGGCACCAGTGCCCTGTACCCTGTGCCATGTAGGTGACAGGGTATTGCTAACCTCTCCTTCACCCTCCTCCCTCCTCCCAGTCAGGCTCAGGCAATATCCCCAGGGACCATAATCAACTCCCCCCACTCATCCCCAGTGATGACATCTTTCTAGCCATCTGATGGCCAGTGATCCAGCTCCACTCTATTGTTTGAGCAACTGCTTACAAGAACTGCACAGTTTCCAGGTGTCCCAGCTTGGATGGTCTGAAGGCAGGGGCAAAAGACAAGGTTGATGTGTGAGCAGTCGATGGGAGCAGGAGTGGGGAGCTGGGAGAGATAGGCTTGGAAGGAGGGAGAGCCTGTACCAAGGGGTGACTGAGGAGGCCGTGGTGCATGGCTGGCTGCTTGGTCCTGGGGACCTCGTGAGATGTGTCTCAGAGCTGTACGCCTTTGATCCCAGAGGGGCCAGCAGCCTTGCACTTCTTGGTGGCATGTGTAGGAGTGCAGAGCGGGGTTCTGTGAGCCCACCTGTGGCATCAGAGGAACCCGGGACAGAAGGGAAGAGGTGCAGGGAACAGGAACCCCATCACATCGCCCTTGAGCTTGTAACCCATGTGCGAGTGGTCACTGCAACAGTGTTGGGTGGGAGTGGGGGGGGGGTTGGGTGGGAGCCTTTGAGGTTGCAGCACTCACAGGGGAGGTGTAAAGTCCCAGCAGAGGGATGGAAAGGACCTGGAACATCACTGGTGTATGGTGAGCTCTATATAAAGAAATATTGGCTCTGATGGTGACAATGGTGGTGATGGTGATGATGGCCTGATGGTGATGGTTTTGGTGATGGTGATGATACCGTCATCAGCAATATTATCACATGGGGAAAAAAGAGCAAGCAAGCAGTGCCGTACGTGCCGAGTGTGCTTGTCTCTCTCCTGGGAAGCTGTCCTATACCACAGAAGGGTCCTTGATGTTTCCTGATGTCATCTGGTTTTTGGCAGTCCTGGTCCCCCGGACAACTCAGATTTTTAAAGTAGGTGCCTCTGAACGGCTTATCGGCACTGCGACAGTGCCGTGCCCCCCAGTCCCACCGCTGCCTTCTGGGTTCACCCTGAAAGATGACATCCTCTAGTTAGTCCTGACGTTGGTGTGCCCAGAGTCATTGCCGGTCGTCCAGGAGAGTTAACAGCTTCCCTGGTCTGGGAATTGAGACCGTTTTATTGTAACTGAGTATGGCCAGGGTACCTTGGGAAGGGTCAGAACAATCCCCCTTGGGGAACTGAATCTGAATAGAGGGAACAAAAGAGGTGGGAGTGCATGGAATACCTGCAGGGGTGAGCAGGGGTTGGGGGGCGGCGCATGGGTCCCTCTACGGGAGAAGATGTTCCTAAACTGTGCTCTAGGTGGCGCCATTCACACCAGACTCCTCCTGAATCGTGTCCCTGGAAGGTATGTAATGACAGGCTGGCTGGGGG
>NW_022631106.1:6416517-6436528 GCF_010015895.1 Lontra canadensis | reverse complement strand
CATTAAAAAACAAATTTAAAAAGGAGGGGGGGGAGGGGGGGGGGGGGGGGGGGGGGGGGGGGGGGCGGGGGCGGGGACCGGGCGGGGAAGGGGGTTGGGGTTAGGGAGGGGCAGTTGGCTCTGCTTCTCTGCCAGGTCACAGGGAGTTTTGAAATTTCCTGGGTACATCTGGTCTAGCTCGCAGGACTCAGCAGTCTGCCCCTGTTGCCTGTTGTATTTTCAAGTTCTTCACTTCGAAGGCTGAACAGGTCTTCCCACCCCCAGTGATGGACAGTATTTTACTCCTTTTGGGTGTGTAAATTCTGGTATACATGCTTGCTTCCATCAGTTAAAGACCAAATTTAGAAGGCTATATGGTCACAAATAAGGAGCAAAATTTTCATTGAGTCTTCTCTTGGTTTCATGACCTATAAAAGGCAGTTTATTGGTTGAAGAAATGTTCTTGAGGATATTTACAAATATTCCAAACATTTTTAAGTATTTCATATATTTCCCAATATTCCTATTTTGAACATATACCAGTTGATAGCTTTTTTGGTGAAGTTTACAGAGAAATGAGAAGACATCATGGTTAAACAAATACATTATGACTAAGTTGGAAACAAATTACAGGAATTTAAAGATTAAAGACAAATGACAGGGATTTAAGATGTATGTGTTCACAATATGTTCTTAAATACAAGGCAGTTTGATTCTAGATCATATTAAGCCTAGATCAATTCAACAGAAATCCTTTTTGCAATGAGTGAATGTTACAACCGTTGCCAGGGTAATAAATATCTTCTACCTATTTCACCAAAATATTGGGGTTTTTTGTTGCTGTTAACGGAAAGAAAAATACGTTTTCAGCCATAATGAGTTCTAAAGAGGTTCTATAAACGCGGGTGTGCCTCGAATTAAGAAAGCCAGACATTTATATAGTTGACCTTACAGAGCACATAAATTAGAGGGTAATTACTTAAATGTTCTTCAGTTTGTGAAAGGATTTACAACAGGGTTCTTCTAAATAGCTAACTCTCTAGTGAATTTAAATTGCTGGTGTGTGTGTGTTTTAAAATTAATTCCTTTTTTTTTTTAAAATTTAAAGAAACACACCTGTTGCCTAAAACAAGGTGTGTCTGAATTAAGAAAACCCGAAGGGTTTTTCTCCATGTTAAGCATATTTTTAGATTGCATTATAACTCATACTTACCAAACTTCCTTTGGGGGGAGGGATTTTTCAGCAACAAACTTCAAAGTCACTGCTGAATTCACTTACGTTCTGCCCCCTGGGAACTGGGTGGCACACCGTCTCCAGGTTCATCCTGGTAGTAGAAGGTTCCAAGGCATTCCATTCAGGCTCATGGCTGAGGGGAAGTGGTTATTTTGTGGAGCTCAAGGAGCGCCCTGGGCTGAGCCTTTCTTTCTTGGAGTGGGAATGCAGTGGAGGTGGTCCCAGAGAAACTATTGACCTTGACTGGAACCTGATTCTGTGACCATGAGTAAAGGTTCAATACCCTCCCAGTGTTAGTTGCACCACCTCTTAAAAGGACATGAGGATTCAGCTGATGATGAGGAACTCTTCCCTTTGAGACTATTTGCAGTATCTGCACCTATAATACATCTAAGTTCCATTTAAAGACCAACTCTGAGGTACATTATTCCTCAGGAGGTTGATCTTTTGAAATCATAGACGAATTCCTGCCTCTTGAGATCGTGTAGGTGGCTTGTCTTTCTGCCCATGCCATAGCTTGTCTCCAACTAGAGGCTCTGTGAGTCCATGACTTGGCACATAGTGTGTTCTGTCCTTTCGGGCAGAGAGAATAACTTTGGGACTGAGGCCCAATGTTATGGTCTCCAAGCCTTGGTCTGCTGCCAATCACCAAGCCAAGGTACAGCGTTCATCATTCATTTATTCAAGGAAGTTTCTACATCTTCCATTTTACGTTATCCACTGCTGTCCCTGCTGGGTATATAGCAGGTCATGAGACACAAAGTACCTGTCCTCATTGGGGGAGATAGGCCTTAGTGCCTAAAGCAAACAAATATAGAATTCTTGTTGGCAGAATTAGAGAAAATAAAGAGGATGTAGCACATTTGTCCTATGGTCATATGAATTTAAGGTAAAATATTGCCCATATACCAATATTATATATCTGTAGTATTTTAGAACTAAAATTTCATTTATATTTTTGAAATAATTGTGCTATAGATGGTGATTAAAAAACCAGTAAAGTGAAAAATGGGTAAGCTAGCCAGGCTTCCAAGATTGCCCCCCATGAGCCCCGCCTAGCAGTACTCACATACTTATGGAGGATTGGTATCAGGGTTGGTCTTTGTGAACAACGGAACATAGCAGAAGTGACAGCAGTCAATTCCAAAATTAGTTTCTAAAAGGCATTGTGGTATCCACTGTGGTTGCTTTATTTTTTTTGGATCATGGGTCTGGGGGAAATCCGCTGCCATATCATGAGAAGTCCAATAAAGAAGGCTGGGTGTTGAAGATTGGACAAGGAAGAAATAAAGTCCAGCACCACCAGCCAGGGGAGGGCACAGAAGTTGGTCCTTCAGCCCTAGTCGAGCCTTCAGGTGACGGTAGCCCCAGCTAATGTAGCAACTGCATGTCATGAGAGAGGCTGAGCCAGAACCCACCCCTTCCCCCCACACTGAATCAAGCCTGGCCTCCTGACACTTCGAAACTATGAGATAATGTTTGTATTTTAGAGAAGTTGTTATGCAGCAATAGCTAACTGATATAGTTAAAACCCATTGTTTTCAAATGACAACTCAAAAATGTAGCAATTATTATTCCCTAAGAAAACAGATTCTTCCTGCAAAGCACTAGGAGCAAAATGATACTCCTTTGTATGACACTGTTGATCATTTTATGTGTGAAAGTGTCCCTGGTGCTTGTTCGGGTTACTACTGGTTTAACATATCACACGTAATTAATCATCAACTATTACTTCAGCTCGGTTGCATATCTGGCTGAAATATCACCCTATCTGCTTTTCTTTAGCCAAATCCCACCTCTTTTTGGTCACAGAAATGCTTTTAGGACAAGTAATACAACTCATTAAAATCTAGGTTTCCTGGTGCCTCTGAAAAGGAGAAGGAAGATGATTTTACACCTGTAGTTGCAGTATATTTATTAAGGACATCCCCGTTAACTGTTAGAAATGTCCACGTTTGGAGAAGTCATATGACCATCCTAGCTAAAAACAAAAAGTTCATTTATTTATCTTATGTTTTCTCATTTTGCAAGTTTTTTTTTTTTTTTTTTTTGGTAGGGTCTTGAGCTCACTTTCGAGGGTGAATGATGGAATGATTGAACATGCAGTATCTTTTCTGCTCAATAATATTTTCCCTCCTGAGGTCTGTGTGGAGAGAGAGAAGGCTCCCCTGGATTCCCAGAATTTCTAGGCAAATACTATTAGTTTTCAAAGTGGCAGCTGAGGGTCCAGCACCTGCCGTAACAGTGTTAACCACAGGGATGATAATTAATGAGTTTCTTTGCTTTCTGAAGTGTCTCGGGGAGATACAGTGAAAGTGATTCTTCCAGGGAAGAAAGGAGGTGTCTCTAAAGGATGTTATAGGGCTGTTGTGCCCCTGGCTTCCCTAGCATGTCCGAAAGGAGCAGGCCTGGAAACTGATCAGCCCCCTCATCGGCACATGGGCAGCCTGCAAGATTTGCCCTCATACAACCTGTTTGGTGGGCAGGGTCCCACCATGTGGGCAGACCTGGAGGATTCTGGACATTAGGGTGGGTCCGATTTCAGCACTCACAGCTAAGAGGGATTCCTCCTGCATGTGGATTTTATGGCATGGGGAGTTAGGCTGCTGTTGGAGAGACAGTGGGGAGAGGGGCAAAGAGCACAGGATTTGGAGCCGGACCAATCTGGGCTTTGGTACTCACTATAGCTCTTATTGGTTATTGACCTCGGCCAACCTACTTGACCTTGGCAATTTCTGAGCCTCAGTGTCTTTGTCTTGTAATCATGCCAACTTGCAAGTATCATACTGAGGATTAATTAGGACAACTGTAAGACAGAACATAGGGACAGGCATCATTGGGGGCACCCTGGCTGGTTTTTGTACAGTGCACTCAGATGACAAATGGTTTGAAGAAACTTTTCAATGTCATTTGCCCTCAACTTGGGCTGGTCTTCAGGGTTGCTGCCCCCTTCTACCTGGGATATCATTCATCTTCTCTTTGCCCATCTACATCTTATCTATCTTTCCCTTCCCTCTAATCCCTATTGATTTCTCAATCTCTCTCCCTATCTCTTCATCTCTATCTTTGTTCAGGTCTACATTATGCTCCATGAGCCTAGAAGGTAATGATTATCTAAATCATTTGAATTTGTCTCTTCCTCTGCTCCACGCTGCTAGAGTGCTTTTGAGTATTGGGATCATGTCTTGGAGGTGGTAGGGCTTGGGCTATGTGAAAAATAAATACTGATTGGTTGTCTTTTTTAAAAAGGGAGCTCTGACTGTAAAAGGAACACTTAATTCGTGCAACCCCTAAATTCATATGCCAGTATCTAGAGCTGCACCAGCGAATTCCCTGATACATCCCAACAGTTGAGTGTTGATTTTTAAAAATCCAAATACACAGTCGATGACATTGCTTTTTTCTCCATCTCATAAAAAATTCGATCTTGAAGCAATGACTAGAGACATCAGGCCCAGGAAGTTTTTAATACCCGAACATGGCAATTGGACAAAGAAAGGCTTATTTATAGTGGTCCTCTATCCATCAAATGTGTCTGTGGATTTCAGTGTCTCTTGGTTCAGCTCCAGGCATGGCAGGAAGTCGAGAATGTGTGCCATGGAATACAACAGGGGTGGTGTCAATCAACTGAAAGGAAGTTGCTTGGGCCAAGGCCAAGGCCAATGGCTGGGTGATGGTGTGTTGCTGACGGCACTAGCATTTGCTCTGGGCCAAGGAAGCTAACTTTTGAAGTTAGATGAGGTGGTAGTTAGGGGTATAGAAATAAAATCCAGAGTTCTAATAAGAAAGAATAAAGATCAGGAAACTATTTTTAAATTCTTTTTTTTTTTAAGATTTTATTTATTTATTTGACAGAGAGAGAGAGAGATCACAAGTAGGCAGAGAGGCAAGCAGAGAGAGAGAGGGGGAAGCAGGCTCCCTGCCGAGCAGAGAGCCCAATGTGGGGCTCGATCCCAGGACCCTGAGACCATGACCTGAGCCCTATTTTTAAATTCTTATGTGACAATATCCCTAGATCTAAAATATAGCGGGAGGAAATAATCTGAGACACTTGTCCTAGGTTACAGTTGAACTGTGACCACCTTCTGATGTCACTAGCAGCTGCCTCGTGCCATGTGGAAAGGGCAAGAAAGGGCAAGAGTCAGGAGAGAGTGCCAGTGTAACTAGGACCAACTTTTGAAATTAATCAACAAGACCGGTCCCTCCCACTCAGTTGAAACTTGTGTAGGGAAAGCCTGTGTCTTTTTCGTCTTGGTCTTCTTTGTGTTTATGGCATCCAGGGGGCACTCAATAAAGTCAACGATGACCAAAACGTGCACTATGACTTTATTCCTATAATTAAAATTATAAAAAAATGCATATATTACTTCTTAATGGGAAATCTGCCAAAATATACAAAACATTTTAGTGCCTTGTCTACTGTTCCTTATTCCTTCCCTTTTTCTCCAAGTGCATGAAAAAATAATAAGCACCCATGGAAAGTTAAATACTAGGCTACCTGTATCCCTGGATATTGTGTTTTCTTTGAGAAACATATATTCCCTCTAAATTCTGGGGGTTTTTCTTCTCTGTTGGAAGGTAGACTATCATTCTGAAGTTTCTGGTATGTTTTTGATTCTGTAGCTTGCTCTTGTTCATTTGTCAATCACTCTGATTGTTAGAGTTTGGAGTTAACTTCAACATTTCCAAGTGGGAAAAAGGTACTGTTGTGCTCTTGTTCATTTATTTTCTCCAGATCATTCCCTAGAAGAGAGTTCTGTGTTATGGAGCACAGATATTGCAAGGGGTTTTGATATATTACCAAAATGCACTTCTACTACTTGATCAGTTACCGATCAGTTGCAAACAACCAAAACCTACAGAGCTAGTTTAAACAAAAAGGAGTTTATTACTAGTTTTGGTGCTGACAATCAATGGAGGGCTGCAGGATCCATTTTGAGGCTGAGCGTGTAGGGAAGAGAGGGAGTATTCTGTCCTGCGTACTAAAATCTCTGAAGAAATAAGGACCAAAGCTGCAGGCCCAGGAAACAGATAACTTGAGGGTGTGGGGTGGTTTTTGTTGTTGTTGTTTGTTTGTTTTTGTTTTTGTTTTTGAGTATAGTTGATGCACAATGTTATGTCTGTCTTGGACATACAACATCTGACAACAACTCTATACGTCATGCCACACTCACGAGTGTAGCTCCCATCTGTCACCATACAACGCTATTATAATAGCATTGATGATATTCTCTATGCTGTTGAAGGTACATTATTAAGTGGAAAAGTGAAAAATGCCAGCCTTACTCCCTTCCCTGGCATGTTGGACTGACATTTTCCAGCAACAAAGAAAGGATGCCGTGTGTTGGTTGCCGGTTCAGAGCATATACTAAAACTTAACTCTGCAGGATTCTTCTTTCTCTATTGATGCTAAAACTGAGGCCATGGTAGGATGTTCTACGGTTCTTTCAGGACAGCTGCTTGTGGGGATGGAAGGCAAGGTTAACTTGGTGAATACTTTGAGTGTCAACTTCTTGAGTCACTTTCTTTGTTGTAAAATCAGTTCTGTAACCAGAAGCAACGTGTTGGATATTCTGTGAATATTGCATTCAGTAAGTCCTGGGGGTTATTGGTAGAAGGAAGGTGAACCTCCCTTTCCCTCTGTTTCCATGCCAGAAAAGACCCCGAGGCCCCTGCCATTATGCAAGGGGTTCAGTTATAACTAATCTGCTATCTGGTGGCTGGCTGTACTTGGACTTGTGAGGCCAACTAGATCAGTCTTGTTGAAAAGAAATCCATGATCACCTCCATTTTTGCCATCCTAACTACTGAATGCATGAGTTCATTGAGAAAGCATTGGGGTAGTTGGAAAATGAGGCTGGTAGGTGTCCACAGGGTCCCATCATGTTCTTCTGATGATCGAGAACCTCTTCCACAGGAGAACTTTTGGTGAGTATTCACATACCACTCTGAGACCATTCTGGAATATTCATTCATATACCTATTTTCCAAACCACCATGTCACTCATCATTTGTTCTTGGTTTTTCCAAACCTTTTACCATAGGGCAAAACCATCACCTGTATCCCATGAGTTAGTATAGGTCTGTACCTCTGTTTATATTTTTAGACAAAGTGAAGAACAAAACAAAATAAAACAGAAACAAACCCAAACCAACCAGACGTACCACTTGATGTTCTGCCTAAAATGGGGGTTTCCTTTTTCCATTGTCTTTCAGGGAGTGCGATGTATAAAAAGTCCAATCATGATTGTTACCAGTATTATCATGTAGGCCATAAACCAGGCTCAATTTTTTTTTTCTTTTTAAGTCAACTTTCCATAAAGAACTCTCCATGCGGCTTGGATCTGACATGCTTGAGTGCTGGGTACATCCAACTTCATGGCTTGGTGATTCTGATAACACCCAGTCCTGGATGGTCAGTTAAGAACACATGGTTACTCATTGTCCCATCGTCAAGTATGCAGTCTACCAGGATTCAGAAGTGACCCAAAGTTTGTTTCTCCAAAGGAGAATAATTATACTCTTGGGAACATAACTTCGCTTCAAAGTCTTATGAGTTTGGATTATTATTGTCTTCATTCAGATCTGTACAGTATTGAATCCTGCCACAGATGCTTTGAACACAAATAGATCTTCTGTATCACGAGGTCTGAATGTTTGCAATTACCAGGGCCCTCTGGAAAGCCTTCCATTGTCCTGGGTCTCCCTAAAAGGGAATGGTGGTGCCCTTTTTGTGTATTTAGTAAATGGATGGAAGCAACACCTGCAAATGTAGTATGTATTGCCTCCAAAGTTCAAGGAGGCCCCTTTCTTAGTTGTCATGGGTTCATGATACAGCATGTTATTTGTAGTGAATTTTGGTTACTGGGGAAAAAAAAAGTTCATCAGATTGATAGATGAACACTGGGTATCAGGATCTGTTGAGTTGCTTCAATAATGAGATTACTTTAGGAACAGCAAGGAGTCTTTAATATCACACTCTGACCAAATATTTAAAAATCCAACATTTTTCAAGACCCACTTTTCTTTGACATACACTAAATGGTTGAGTTCGGTGGGCTTGGGATGAGAATGACTTGTCCTGAGTCTTTTCAGGTCTTTGATGATGGTTCTTACCTCCATGATTCCACCTGTGATGTGTGGTATTTTGGTACTTTGGTTTACTACTTTGTGTGAAGATAATGGTATGCAAATACAGTTCCAAAGATTTCCACTTGGCCTTCCTCATGCTATGGCTCAATTTCCAACCACATCTTATCCAGTTCAGTAAGGAGGCGTCAACTACAGGATGTGTTCATAGATCTCAAACCTTCTTTCCAATTCTTCACTTGACTGGTAGACCACAGTGGTGTTCTGGTTACCTAGGAATTGATGGTAACTCAGGACCAGGATCTAATAATCCCTGAAAGATATAGGTATTTTCTTTTCATCTCTGAGTCTCAGTTTCTTCATCTGTAACATGGAGAGGAATACCGCAAGTACTAAAACATTTGCCTTGAGGATTAATGAGAGGGGAAAAGCAAAAGTCTCAACAGAGGATCTGGCATGAGGTTCAAGCTGAAAATGTTAGTACTACCAGGATGCTTGATAATGGTGATGGTGACGATGATATTGATGTTAGTGATGGTGATGAAGATGGTGATGATGATGGTGGTGATGCTGCTGCTGCTGATAGTGATGATGGTGGTGATGGTGATGATGGTGGTTATGATGATAATGATGGTGATGATGATGGTGATAATGATGGTGATGATGATGGTGATGATGATGGTGATTATGATGATAATGATGGTGATGAAGATGGTGCTGCTGCTGCTGATGGTGATGACGGTGATTATGGTGATGGTGATGATGGTGATTATGATGATAATGACGGTGATGATGATGGTGATGGTGATGATGATGGTGATGGTGATGATGGTGGTGATGCTGATAGTGATGATGGTGATGCTGCTGCTGATAGTGATGATGGTGATGGTGATGATGGTGATGATGATGGTGGTTATGACGATAATGATGGTAATGATGATGGTGATGGTGATGATGGTGATGGTGTTGATGATGGTGATGGTGATCAAGGTGGTGATGCTGCTGCTGCTGATAGTGATAATGATGGTGGTGAGGATGGTGATGGTGATGATAACTCTTTTGAAGCCATTCAATAGCCTTTTGCATCTTTTTTCATTCAGGTGATGAGCAATTCTCATTGCTTGGATTTTTGGTATTTTACTGTTTTTGTTGTTGTTATTGTCAAGAAGTAAAGAAAATTCCACACTTGGGAAGACACATCACACTAAAAATTTGGCAAGCTAGGTCATGTCAACTTTTTTGGTTTGGAAAATTTGAGGTTTGATTGTTCCTGCTCTTTGACACCTTAAAGTAACAGGGCATGGCAGTGTTGTTCAGAACCTAGCACTCTGGTCATTGGTTTCTTCAAAACCTGACTGCTCCACTAGACCTCAAGTTCCCCTAGGGTCAGGGCCAAGTCTGCTTGTTCTCTGCTATAGCTCTATCATGCACCTGGCTCCGCTATGTGCTCAATAAGTATTTGTTGCTTGAATAAATAAATGGCTTTACCTGTGTATGTCTTTAAAGCATCTTTTAAAAAAAAAAAGATTATTTATTTATTTATTTGACACAGAGACACACACACACAGCGAGAGAGGGAACACAAGCAGGGGAAGTGGGAGAGGGAGAAACAGGCTTCCCGCTGGGCAGGGAACCTGATGTGGGGTTTGATCCCAGGACTCTGGAATCATGACCTGAACTGAAGGCGGATGCTTAATGACTGAGACACTCAGGGGTCCCATCTCTAAAGCATTTTATTTTCTTCTTCCTCTCCACCTTTTCCAGCTTCCAGCTACATCAAGCTTCTTGCTCTTCACTGAATACCCCAGGATACTTACATCTCCATACCTTTCACATGCTTTAAAAAAATTATTTTATTTATTTATTTATTTATTTATTTATTTATTTATTTATTTATTTTTATTGCTGTCATGTCTTCCTGCCTTTCTGTCAACTGGAAACTGTCATGTAGACTTCCTGCAAGGAATGTTTCCAGCAGGTTCTTTAGCATTGTGAACAACTCTTTTCACTCAGGCTCCAATAATATGCTGCATTTGCTTTTAGCATAATCCTTATGATTTTGAGCCTTATTTATGTGTAACCACATCTGCCTTCCCATGTAGACTCTGCCCAGCACAGTTTCTGGCATGGAGATATTCAGTGAATATAGAATGAAAGCATGAGGCTCAGTTTTGCCCTTCAGTTGGGGGAGAACAAGGACAAGACAGTTTCCTGGTTCAGATGGGAGCAAACATGGTACAAATCACTCTTTTATGATTCCTTCTAGCTGCAAAAACAATCAGGACTCCTTCTGCATAGTTAAAACTCTGGGAGAGTTGTTCCTCCCAGCTGCCAATGGGAAGAAAGGACAACTGCTGATTTCCAAAGTTCATACTGTTGTGTTGAAAAGCCAAAGTTTCAAACAGCATGTTTTTTAGACATGGCTTAAGTCTTAAGGAAATAATTTCTATATTGGAAAAATGTGAACTAAATATGCAAAGGATGAAATTCTGTAAAAGGAAAGGGTGGATGGATGGAGGAACAAAGTGGGAGGACACCAAAGGGTTTATCTGGTCATCTGCTTTGTCACTTGGTGGAATCAGAGGATAAACATCATGATGCCCCATATAGACTTCTTTTAAATAGAGTTAGGAAAATGGGGGTAGTATTTCATTTCCTGAAACACATCAATGGAGTTTACATGGCTCATTAAATATAACCTCAATTTTTAAAAATTAACATATAATGTATTATTAGCCCCAGGGATACAGGTATGTGAATCACCAGGTTTACACACTTCACAGCACTCACCATAGCACATACCCTCCCCAATGTCCATAACCCAACCACCCTCTCCCTCCTGCCCTCCCCCCGGCAACCCTCAGTTTGTTTTGTGAGATTAAGAGTCTCTTATGGTTTGTCTCCCTCCCGATCCCATCTTGTTTCATTTATTCTTTTCCTACCCTCCAAACCCTCCACGTTGCATCTCCACTTCCTCATATCAGGGAGCTCATATAATAGTTGTCTTTCTCTGATTGACTTATCTCGCTAAGCATAATACCCTCTAGTTCCATCCACGTTGTCACAAATGGCAAGATTTCATTTCTTTTGATGGCTGCATAGTATTCCATTATGTACATGTACTACATCTTCCTTATCCATTCATCTGTTGATGGACATCTAGGTTCTTTCCATAGTTTGGCTATTGTGGACATTGCTGCTATAAACATTCCGGTGCACGTGCCCCTTTGGATCACTACGTTTGTATCTTTAGGGTAAATACCCAGTAGTGCAATTGCTGGGTCATAGGGTAGCTCTATTTTCAACTTTTTGAGGAACCTCCATGCTGTTTTCCAGAGTGGCTGCACCAGCTTGCATTCCCACCAACAGTGTAGGAGGGTTCCCCTTTCTCCACATCCTCGCCAACATCTGTCGTTTCCTGAGTTGTTAATTTTAGCCATTCTGACTGGTGTGAGATGGTATCTCATTGTGGTATAACCTCAATTTTTTGACAAGGTTTTAGGGACCAAGAAAATCTAACATGTAACTTTATTGATTTTGAGACATCCCCTTTCCCAACAGAAGTTAAGAAGTGGTTTGAAGACGTCTATAGAAGAAAATCTCAACACAAATAATAGATAGGTTATTTAAGACCCATGGGAGAAAGAAGAGCAGTGTTCCTCCAATGAATATTGGAGTTGTATATTTCGGGGGTAAGTTATAAAGGAGACAATGCATTGAGGCAGATATTGGAGGTTCTTGGCATGGTTGATGGCAGCATTAGCAGAAAGGCAGATGCTGAGAGGGTCTTAGGTTGGCAGCATAATCAAGATAACAGAGATGGAAGGATGAAGAACTTGAGGGATACAGATGAGGCATGTAGAGAGGTTAGTATTCTCAACTTTTACTGTTAAGATTGGACTAAAAAGCCCACAAAACACATACAGGTGTGGCCTATAATACACAGCCTCATGCGATGAAGACAGGAAAATAAGCTCAAAAACGTATTGCTCTTGTAACTATTTGGCCACGAGGTACCATAGTGTATCACATACATCATGGAGCCTGGTCGCAAGTTGCAAAGCCTGGCCCCACTTCTTCTTTGACAAGTTCCTGGATCTCTCTGTCTCTGTTTTCTCATCTGTGCAATGGGACTGTGGAATCAAGGCTGTCCCATGGATTAAGTGAGTAATATTTCTAAAGCCCTGGGCTCCTATAACTTTTTGCTGTTCTTAATTTTGCAATGTGTAGATAGATGATGCATCATAATTTCCATTAATTTTGTGGTGTACATCAGTATATAGTTATGATTACATAGAGCTTTTTATACTTCCAAATGAATTGACACTAGGCTCCTTTTTAACTTTTCTGTGACGTTTGGTCACTTGAGATTTAAGTTTTGCTCATGGTTACCTGCTGAAAATATGAATTTCATAATAAATTAACAGATGATTTTATTTATTTAATTTTTAAAATTAGATGCCTTTATATTCATCCAGCTTTCATTCCACATGTAAAGTTTACAGCATGCCAGTTATATGTCAGACAGACACTGTTCTAGAAAGACAAAGATTCCTGCCCTCCTAAAAGATTTCTGAAAACCAAACAAAAATTTGGGGCATTATACTCTTTATAAACAATTTGTCAGATTTTGGGGCTGACACCATAATGAAAGATTCTGAAAAAAAATTAAGTATTTAAAAAGATATGAGGCAAAAATCAGAATTACATACTCCTAAATGATATGAAGATGTGTGATGAACAAAAATATGTTGTATTTTGTGTCATAAAAGTTACCCAGATTTCTAGGTTGTTAGCAGATGCTAAGATTTAGGATCTTTTACTGTGGAGATGAAATAACAGAGATGGAGGGGAATGAAAGCCAGTCAGACAAAAAATAATCCTGGAAGAGTAATTAAAACCAACAATTGAAAAATACAGGAGACTGAAAATTTATTACCAATTAAAATGGAACATTTTAATGAAGTCAAGTGCTCCTGATTTCTCAGTGTAAAAATCAGAGATTACAATCACCAGAAATGAGGAGAGGAGAAAAAATTAAGCCATACGTGTTTATAATCTTCTAAGAACTGTCCACGATGAATCTTATTGAGTCTTTACATTCAAGTCTAAGGAGAATTTTATTCTCCTCACTTAGGACGAAACAACAGAAGATTTGAAAGGGTGAGTAGCTTTCCCTGGATCACTGGGTTGAAATGTGAGGGAGTGAGGTTTTGAACTTGCCCTATTTTCTTCCAGAGCCAAAGCACGTTTTTAACAAATGACGTTCATTCCCATGGGGCTGTTCAAAAATTATTTTCACCTTTTAAAATTATTCATTCTCAATTTATCATAGTTTCATCTTGTTGATGGAATGTTCTAGTATAATGAACACTCTCCTGTTCTGCTCCCAGGTTGGACTAGACTAGCAGTGAGCCAGCACACACTCACGTACCCACGCGTACATCCCTCAAAGTCCCACCCAGCAGCATCATATTAGATGCTCATTTTGATTTTAGTGATATTAAGATAAATAAGACAGAATTCCTGTTCTCAGAGGGCTTACGGTGTTGTCTGGAGACATTTACTCTAGCAGATAATGATGAGATTGCAAAATATGGCATATTGATTATTATTAAACTCCTCTATTCAATTCCTTTAGATTAAAGGTGAGAATACTGACCAAGTGTTGACCACATGCAAAGACATTGTAGTTTCAGAAATGACCATGCTCTGGAAAACTAGGATGTAGCTGTATGACATGGTGCCATGGACGGGGCATACGGTGTACAGAGTTGGCGTTTTCATTAGGACAAAACTGGCTTAGCCTGAGACACAATTAGCTTAGCATTTTAGGAAAACACACCTAAGCAATTTGTCTATGTAGTTTTTAGTAAGAACAAAATTTCCAACTGAGCTTCCCAAAGGCGGATGTTGAGAGATCAAAGGAGCTATTTTCAATTAGGACAGAGGCACAATTTGTTTGACTTAACTCAAAATTGTTAGGGGATTCTAAGTCAAAGTCAAAGTTATGACTCAAAGTCAAGAGTACCTATTGTTTAGCCATCCGTTTAGAATATCGGTGTGCCAATACATATTTAGCATATGGTGCTCTAACAAAAAGACTTGTCTATAGGCAATAAATGATAGTGAAACAACACTTAGTTATGAATTGGTATATATTTAATCAGGATACCAAGTAATACCCAGAATGGGTAAATTGGATAATTGGATGCATAAAGTTAAGGGTAGTTACTATGAAGTCATTGCCCTAAAATTGTGGGTTTTCTTCTGAGAGATTACTCTTTGCTTCTACTATCTTGTTTTTTTTTTTTTTAAAGATTTTATTTATTTATTTGAGAGAGAGACAGTGATAGAGAGCATGAGCGAGGAGAAGGTGAGAGGGAGAAGCAGACTGCCTGTGGAGTTGGGACCCCGATACAGGACTCGATCCCAGGACTCCAGGATTATGACCTGAGCTGAAGGCAGTCGCTCAACTGACTGAGCCACCCAGGCGCCCTACTATCTTGTTTTTATTTTAATTTAGTTTTTAATGGTATTAACCTATATGCATTAAGCATTTAAGATTATCTGTAGAATTCCAAGTCACCTGTCTCCATTTGCCAATCAAAATAAAAATGATAAGATATGTTATATCTATAGAAATAGATATAGAAATGTCCTGATGTTTTAAGTAAAGCAATATGCACTCTCTGTAGGGTGTGAAGACTTTATTAAAAGAGACTTTTGAAGCACAGAAAACTCAGCTGCATCTTCATTTCTGAGATCTTAAATTCCATAGAAATCAAATCTGACGTAATTCATTCTGATCAGATTTGCTATCAACACCACCTTGTGCCCCGAAACAGTCTGTCCACCGATGGGGCTTCCTTCATTCGTCACCATGCATGCAGCAAGCCAAATCCAAATCTGTGCAGGAAAAGTAATTAGATACTTTAAGCAGTGATAAGAACATCCCAAATAATCAATTTCTGTAGCATTACCAGCTACCTAGTCGAGGAAAGTCTATAAACGCAAGAATTTATTACAGAGTACCAGCCAGCCTACCGGCCATTGATTCTTCAGTTTACACAGATTGCTGGGTTCAAAGGGAGGTCCGTTAAGATGCTCACCTTCAGTGTTTCCCCTCAGATAAAAAGAAGGCAAGGTGTCCATAAAGCCCCAGTATAAGCAATGAGTATCTTCATGGCTGTAAAGATGTATTGGGAGACTTTTCACCAAAATAGGAAACCAGCAAACTGCTCAGAGGTAATTAGATACAAACTGATACCTGCCACTTCGTGAAGGGGGACGAGCTAATTACAATCACAATACACGGTGCTTAGAAACGTATTTACTGTGCTTATTTCAAAGATGTTTATTTCACCTGAAAGAGAAGGATCACAAAGGCATTTCCGTGTAATCAACACAAAGATCATCTTTTCCCGACCACATTTATTTCAATTTCTAAAGTTCATGGCAGACAGCGTTTTAATCCATTTTAACCTTTGAGCTCCTCCCGTGTTTAAACTAACATCTTGGGGAGCCTGGGTGGCTCAGTCCGTTAAGCATCTGCCTTCAGCTCAGGTCATGATCTCACCATCCTGGGATGGAGCCCTGAGTTAGGCTCCCTGCCAGGGAGGGGCTAGAGGAGAAGGGGTCTGCCTCTCCTCTCCCTCTCCCCTCCCCCTGCTCTCTCTTTCTCACGTTCGCTCTCTATCTCAAATAAATAAATAAAATCTTAAAAAAAAAAAAAAAAGGAAAAAATGAAACTAATATTGCTTAAGAAAAAAACACACATACCTACCTCTGGCTTCTCCCTTCCTCCCACCGGAGACAGCATGAAATACAATAATTTGACACAATAATTTAACCATAGTTTTTCTCTGAGAAAGGAATTCGACACTTATATATTCATTAAAAGATGAAATGTGCAGTTAATCCTCAAAACTGAAATGAACCACAAAGATCCAAAAGAACTTTCCCAGCACCATTTTGTACATGCTGCCCTCATAATGAAACATGGAATATTCATTACTGCAATTAAAATAACACCAATTAGAACCCAAATGTAAGTTGTGACTTAAAGTAGAAAGAAGTGGAGATGGATTAATAATATTCCTATTATTCAGGTTGACTTTGAGTTATTAAGATGGAATATAAGGCAAAAAACTTCAATCCTATACCCCAAGTTAATTTTCTTTTAATTCTACCTGGAACGTGACTTCTGTGTTATGTAGAAGATACCTGAAATTAGAGTTTAAGTAGAAGAAGAAGAAGGAAATTAAAAAAAGGGTAATTGTAAGTTCCTAAGAATTTGGTGGTGACGCATTTCTTTGTTTTTGAAGAATGGCTTACCAAGGCCAGAGCCGGGAGGGAGGTGAGTGGTGTGGACACTCTTCTGTGCAGGGAAGGAGAGAAATGCACACAGAGGTAGGTCCCTGATGGAGCGTTTGTCCCTGGTGGTCCCTGGTACGCCAACCTCCTGGTGCGTGGAGTTCTTTGTACTGTTGGAAGGAGAGCTCCACAGCAGGATTCTATGGGACCCGTTTTTGACCCTTCATGGTCTTCCATGCGGTGTAGCCTCCAAACTCTCAGGGGACTGAGTTAGCATCTTCTGCCTGGTGAGGGCAAATCATAGAATATATATTTACTCTACACTCTAGCTTTAAAAAAAATGTAGTTTTAGAATATGCTAAGATTCTTCCTCACACTGGAACTTTTTCTTTGCCCCCCAGATTTGTCAAATGGAGTTGAATGCATACATATACCCATAAGCACCTTATTTCCAGAATAGGCTGATTTCAGTGTGTCCTTTTGTACTTTGGAGGAAATGCCAAGAATGTTGAAATGAGATGCTGACCAAAAATGATGAGCACATTATGACTCCAGGTTTTTTTCCCATAGAAGATTGAAATTAAGAACCCACTGAATTAATATTTTATTTTGAGGCATGGGAAAAATACACTGCATGTCTCATCAGTAGCTGGGATGCGACTGGAGAATATCTCTCAAGTTCATCAACTACCGAATGAAAGGAGAGATATAATTGCTCCAAGTTTAAGTTCTTAAGGATTGAAGTTGACAGACATATTTTTGTAACAAAGAGCTACAACAAAGCTCTGGTTGAGTTTCCAACGATGTCAGGATAGGCAACAAAGATCCTTTTCAAAATACTGAGAGCCTTATTAAAATATCAGCCGACATGTTTTTTTATGTGTTCTTTGGTTTTCTTCAATATTTATGTTCTGGAAATGGGAAAATTGTCGAAGCCACAACGACAGTATCTCAGAGTAGTGAGAAAAATGGTTTTCTATAAAGCAACGGCCCCATCTCAAACTTCTGATTGTCGGTCAAAACGGAAGTCTTCACAATAAATTGGAACTGGGAATTGAGAGGGCCAGGCCACACTGCTTGAAGGTACAGGCTCCCCTGGGGAAGGGCACCGTCTCCCACCTGGGATATCAAATTTCCAGAGAACATGTCCGATGGAGACGCAGACATGACCACTGACCCTGGAGTCTAGTTGTGTTGCCCAAAACCACCTAAGTGGGAGGTACTATCATGACACACACATGCTTTCTGTCCCTCTCTTGGCGTGTTCTCGCAGTGAAAATAGCACACGTGTAATACGACAACCTTGAGAGAGCACAAACTGCAGGGAAATGTTACCTTCTGTGCTGCGGAGGATTCATGAGTTTTCACCAGCTGCCCGAATCTGTCCGGACATGTTCCAGTGCTCCTTGCGTTAAGACTGGCAATTAAACAGAGTGTGATAGCTACAAGACCCCAAATTTGATTTCATCCTCTTCTCCTCTTTGCAGAGCCCAATTTGATTTTTTCCCCCCACTTAAAAAAAAAAAATTGCATAGACATATATCGCTGATGTGTGTGTGTATTCCTGAGGTACCTAAACAAAAGTGAGAATTTTGTAATACTAAAATATGGATTCCCTACCACGAAAGAAAATGCATTTTGCAGAAGGACGAATTCTCCATGGGTCTTTTAGACAACTGTGTGTTTAAAAATACACCTATTTCAATCGCATCTTTGAACTCAGTCTCGTCTTGTCTACATACATAGGCACCAAAGTTCCCAGTTGGTTTACCACTGAATGTATAGAGAAATGGAACGTGAGCTTTCAGACACTCAAAAGGGTAGTCATCTGGAGAGAGGATAAATACGAATAAGTAAATATGAAAGTCTTGCAAGTCTATGACATGCTACAAAGAGGAAATAAAAGAATAATCTGCGAAGTGTTATCAAAATATGAAAAGAACCTGGAAAAGGAGCGCACCGTGTGTTTATTCAAGGCGACTGTGTGTTTGCTGAAAAGAAAAATGCATTTCAGCAAGGGACTGCTAGGATGCACAGATCATCAGGGGAGCTGAAAATGGAGCAAGAATGACCAAAGTTAAGAGGCCCAATGACTCGTGACATCTTCCCTTAAAAATAAAGCGCCCAAATGGGAAAGGGATAATAAATTTTAAGATCACTCACTGATTGGCAACTCCGATCCCGCTTTATTAGCGAGGACAAGTAAATTTTATGTGATAGTTTGTTGTATTTAAAGACAGTGTAAAACTCTCATTGCAAACAGTTGTTTACAGTGCGTTTTTCAGCGCCGAGCTGTTTTAAAGCTCAATTGTGCATTTTGCAGATAAAGTGGGAAAACTAACTGAAGGCTGTATTGTAAGCAGTGGTTGCCGTGGAAACCCCAGTTTCAAGAGCTGGTTCTCCATTACCACTTAATTTAGGCTTCCTAATTGCATTCCACTAAATCGGTAGCGACAATATCTGCAGAGCAAAACTGCATGCCCAGTCTAGCGCAAACCTCTTTGAAACAGGCTTTTTGAAAGCCAGGAGCTATAAAAACTCAGCATGACGCGGAGCATATGAGAAACCTGTAGTTCAAATGTACTACTGCCTGCTTTCTCATCCTTGGTAACTTCAGTGCGTTCCACACCAATCTATTAGTTCAGTCTACCTTAAAGATCATAAAGCTCTACCATGTGGAAACTCATCTGTCCAGCAACACATTGGTGCAAAATAGATTTAATTGTACTCCCAGCCTGGTATCATGTCCATCTTATTTTACTACACACCAGCAGGTAGCCACGCACACAGTCTCACTTTCCTTGAACTGCCCTTGCTCCACAATACGAGGAGAACAATACTTTCTCAGCTCAAATTATTTGCCGCTGTTGGTCGGAGCGCGGAGCTAGACCGCCCATATGTGACTTGAAGAGAGGCTTGTCAGAACCACTAGACATAAAAGCATTCCAATTATCGACCACACTGCTTTAATAGAGGACGCACCTAATATGATCGTGTAAGTGACGGTGCCGGTGAGGAGCTCTCCGTCACTGTCAGATTAACACTTGAGTTAAACTCTTGTAAATCAGTCACATTATGCCGCCGGTGGAGGAATAAACACAGCCCTATTATGCTTCGGATTCCAGAGGGCTCTCTCGGCAAAAGGAGTTGCACTGGATGCCCTATTCATCTGCATTTTGTCATGTTTATCATTTCGCAATTATGAGTGTGGTTGGAACGTCGGAAAGGTTTAAGTTGCCCGCGATCAGATTCGGAAGCGGAAGCGTGTGGGTTGGGTGGTGAAGGAGAGGGTCTGCCTGACCCCTCCGGGCCGGACCCCGGGGGAGCACCGTGGGCATTGTGCCCCGCGGCCAGAGGCAGAGGAAGCGGGCAACCCCCCCCCCCCCCCCCCCC